>NC_065903.1:1212121-1515151 GCF_905147045.1 Nymphalis io
ACTAACAAGCATTGTGGACGATTAGAGAGTTAATTGTGATGTGGCGTTCCACAGGATTTAATTAGAGGTTTTTCTGTTTAATAAAGCGAAAGTGCTTTACGAGTCTGTTATGTCAGATATAATTATAACCGTTGCAAATATTTACACTTAAAAATACAGTTAAAAAATATAAGAAATAAAATTCAAATGTTCTTTATTTGAAACCAAATTCGAAATAAGAATTTATTTATTAATCTATTGTAGTATAGTCTTATTTTATTTTGATTGCATGCTTAATAAAATTATTTAATTAAAAGGTAAAATATTTTTATAATTAAATAACCCTAAATGGTATCATGCGGTAATTGGTATCATAAATGTCTGATTGAACCCTTTGTAATATTGATTATTATTTTCAAATTACTGCATCACTTGTGGCTATATATTGTGGAATAAGCTCCAAACCTTCTCCTCAAAAAGAGGAGAGGATGCCTTTAGCCCAGCAGTGGGACATTCACAGGCTGTTACGGTTACGGTTGTAGTTAAAATGTGAAGTTATAGTTTATCTAATGCAAAATTAATTAGATTATGAAATAAGTAGGCGTACAGGCAAATGGGCCACCTGATAGTTTGTGATCACCAAAACCCACAAACATTATATATATTTCATCTCATGTTCGTGATCGTGAGGAAACCTACATATGTATCCACCAAACCGCTTTCTAGCAGTCAGATAAGATAAGACAAGCCTTTGCCAAGCTGTATGACATTAACTGGCTGTTATAATTTTTCAAAATTTACCGCAACATTTATTTATTTATTATGTGTCCTACATGTTTAACTAGACATGAAAGAGGAATAAAATGACATGCTCTAATTATTATTTTTTTATTTATTCCACAAAACTGTCTACAATTATACAATCAACAATGACATACAATAATACATTTTACTGAAAATATTTACAATTGAGTCTTCTCGATGTGGACATTATTAGCTTATATATGGGCTAAAAAGCAAAAAAAATAAATTACATTAGCTAGTAACTGCAGCGTAACATTAGAACAAACATAAGAAAACTTATAAAATTAATTACCTATAAAATAAAAATAAATAACTAAAAAGAAAAACAGAATTAAACTAAACTGAAAAGTAACTAACTAATTAAAACTAATTTACCAGATGGGCTGACGTTTATGGTAATTTCTCTTAAGTATCTCTCGTAAGTATAATTTCTCATCATTACGTATATGAATATTGTCGACACAGAAGGGCTACTCTGTAAGAAAAAACTCAAAACTAACCCTAGGAAGCGTTCGTGAAATGTCAGATAGTGATACGCGATATTGATCATAACAATTATAACATTCCAAGAATATACGCGTCAAAATAGTACATCTCTATAAGTCGGTTGTTAACATTTCACGGGTGAGTAAAGAAGTGAGTTCGTACAGAATAGCAATACTGGCAATTAATAAATAGTTTTTATTTTATTGAAGTATGCTTAGAATGTGTCCGTTTTCGTAGTAAAATGCAATGGAGAATGTATATATTTCTCTGAATATAACACTAAGGATGTAGCCAGAAGCTATATAGGTTACTTTCCTTAATAAATGGGCTTTATAAAAACAATTTTCGAAATAAACAACAATAAAGACTGATAATAGTAAATATATATATTTATTGAATAGGTAGGTGGACGAGCATACCACCTAATGGCAAGTGGTCAACAACGGCCATAGACTTTGCCATTGTAAGATATGTTAACTATCGCTCACATCGCCAACGCCACCAACCTCGAAAACTAAAATGTTATGTGTCTGTTATTACGCTGGCTCACTCACCCTACAAACCGTAACACGACAATAACAAGTACTGCTGTTTTGCGGTAAAATATCTGATGAGTGGGTGGTACCTACCCAGACGAGCTTGCACATAGCTCTACTACCAGTTAAATATAAATTTATACTGCGACTATTAATGCATTTAACACAAACTATAGAGCTAAGATATAACATTAAATAATGTGCATAACGACACTCGTCGTAATATTGTCATCTCCAGATTTAGCAAAATGTTTACATCCAAAAGGAGAATAAGAATAGGAATATTAAAAACATGATGATAGTAATTTCTGGTAATTTTCTCTTTAAACGTAGATACGAATACAAAGGAAACAATATTATATCTAGACTGTTCTTGCAATAATGGTAAACATATATTAACTAAGTAAATACGCCCAAATAAACTCAACCGTCAATATTTACTATACGATAACTCGAACGATCATCTTCGATCTTGTTATTTACATAATTTCTAATTTTTAAAAACGTTCGAAATTTAAATTCATTTGATTTCATTACATAAGATATTTGTACGGCTAGAGTCACTCGAATCGACTATAAACAAGGTGGCATCAAGATTCAAATGCATGTGGGAGCGCACGATATGTCGAACATCTGAATTGATAAGATCAGTTGAGACCAACTTCAATCATTTGTCGTCCCTCGACGAGAAGACAGGAACACAACTGAGAAAATATAGCACATTATCTTCAATAGGAACAAGCGTTTACATTGTATAATGAATATATTAACGGTGATTGTTGTTCGACATAATTTAGAAGAGCATTTTGATATGCAATATCGAGTTGTTTCTTGGCAATGTCACAATAAAAAGATTAAAGCGAATTAGGGTTTTCTCTCATTCAATAACAAAACGAATTCCAGTCTAGTGGTCAGATTAGAAAGCCGCTAAGTTAGATTCAGTTGAAAAATAATTAGTTAATTCAGGCTTCGCTGTCTGAGCGTAAAATATATTTAAGAAACAAATCAAGCCCCAATTACATGTGTTTATTTCCATTAAAGTCTTAAGTATATAAAAATCGCTTTATAGTGCTTATCCAAAATTTGCCATCAAATTGACCCCTCAATTTCCAGTCCGCTGTTCACCCGCTGTTTTTGGCTATAGTTTCTATTGGAAGATGAAATTATAACTTTAGACATTTCTATTTCCCATACCTTTTAAAATTCACACATATTTCGTTAGCAGTATTGTGCGGTACATTCATAACCGTACCACCCTGTCATACACTTACCGCTAACAATAGCTAAGAGATTGCAACGTGGTAGCGGTCGTTCTAGAATCGATTCTTAAATCGCTTCTCACGGTCGCCCTGCCACACGTAATGTTGTTTATGTCATATGTAAAATCGATTCGTTCATTCGAATGCATCGAGTTAGCAGCTGTTTCCATTATTTTTTTCCGCTCTTAGTAAGAAATTCAGCATTCGTAATTATAAATATAATTTTGTAATATTTAGTCTTCAAATCCAGAGTAAACAGGTTTCTTCAGGCAAGTCAACGGTCAAACGCTGGCCTATTAAGAGTAAAAAATAAAGAACGATTAGGTAGGAATTATTTTATTTCTCTGGATCTTATATGTTATTTACTATATACCAATATATATTGTATGCAGTTATTAAAATTGCTAACGTATACATATTATAATTTAACAGTTCTAGGAGTAAATGTATTTAATTACTTGGCTAAGTAACTAGCCTGTTTGGATGCAGAGAAACAGAAAATGAATTATAAATCTGAATCGGGTGAAATGAAACCTTTGTTTTCCTTTATTTCCTTGGAGATAGTACTAAAGTTCCGTGTGTCTATTCCTAAGCTCTATCCGACAATGTTTTATCGTCCCTTCGGATTATAAGAGTGTACTTGTTATGGCTTACGCTTAAAATTGTTTATCTATTCATCATAATTTACTTATTTACTTTGCGGCACATGACATAAGTGAAGCGTACGAAACGTTACATACAGTAACGTTGCATTCAAATACATATAATTAGTTAAATAAACTTTCGAAAAAATATATCTATTTCTTATTAGAGATATTTTCATAATGGACACACGCATATTTCGTTAAAGCTTCCATTTTGTAAATTCCATGCCATTGACGTCAAGCCGGGAGGTCAATGTGAATCGAAATGGTATTCGTCAATGGAGCCATTTACAACTTGCTTCTAACGCGGTTAAAAACATTCGTTGTGTATTTACAGTGTTCTACAATAGTGTACAACTAATTTTATATTTACAAATGGGCACATAACATTATTATATTTGTCGAAATTTTCCGTAAGAAAAACGTCAAATTAATATTTATAACACCGATTTTCTAGATTTGACGGGCCGGTTGGCGTGGTTGGTAGATACTTGCCTTTCACCACACCACCACAGTGGTTCGATTCCCACCCAGGACAGATATTTGGGTGCATGAAGTCTGGGTGTAATTATCTATATAAGTATTTACAAAATAAAAGTAGCATATGTAGTATGTTAGCTGTCTGGTTTCCATAGCACAAGTTCTGCTTAGTTTGGGATCAGATGGCCGTGTGTGAAATATGTCCCTGGATATTATTATATAATATTATAGTTTTTATTCACAATCATAGATAGTATGGATTTCATATTGAGGACTATCGATTTTTTTTCGAAAATAATTAAGCTTTTAAGGTACATACATTAATTTGGTGGCAGAGCTTTGTATAAGCCTGTCTTCGTAGGTACCACTCACCTATATAGTATTCTAATACCAAATAGCAATAATTATTGTTGCGTTCCGGTTCGACGGGTGAGTGAGCCAGTGTAGCAACAGACATAAGGGATATAACGTCTTAGTTCCCAAGGTCGATAGCGCATTGGCAATGTAAGGAATGTTTAATATTTCTTACATAGTAATTACATATAATATTTAAAAAAAATGCTTCGAAATATCTGACTGTTGAGTAAAGGCTCCCGACTTCTAAAGAGAATATTGGAGGAACTTAATGTATTAAACTACTGCAGTTTTTTTTATGATCTTTGCCGTCATCATTAGACACGAAAATTAGGAATATATCGCACATAAAACCAAATCTATATTTGCTCCATTTTCAACGTCACAAGAGTTTCATCGATTAAACAATCTGGCTCACTATGTGATATAATCACGATTGTATTTCCTTTATAATTTAACTAGCCGACTTAACTTTGATATAAAATATTTAAAAAATTATAATGATATATTACAATTTATTTTAACCTAAAATATTAATATTTACATACAGATAACAGTGAAGCGTGTCAGAATAATGAAGAATATTTCTTCTCAAATAAATATTATGATTCATCCCAAGGCGTCTAGGAATGTTTGTACCTAGCGCCTATGATTGCATAGGCTTCCTATCTAACCAGAACACATCACAATGTTTGAGTGCTATTTGTTTGCCAACAAAATCATTAGATAATAAATAGATAATTTTATGAAGAACCAATTTTATGAAGCCGAGATGGCCTAGTGGTAAGAACGCGTGAACCTTAACCGATGATCGTGGGTTCAAACCCGGGCAAGCACCACTGAATTTTCATGTGCTTAATTTGTGTTTATAATTCATCTCGTGCTTAACGGTGAAGGAAAACATCGTGAGGAAACCTGCATGTGTCTAATTTCATTGAAATTCTGCCACATGTGTATTCTACCAACCCGCATTGGAGCAGCGTGGTGGAATAAGCTCCAAACCTTCTCCTCAAAAAGAGGAGAGGAGGCCTTTAGCCCAGCAGTGGGACATTAACAGGCTGTTACTACTACTACTACTATGAAGAACCATCCCCGAACCAATTTATCACCGGTAAATACTATTCATGTTGACTTTAAACAATATATTTTTAACAACGAATAAAAAGACAATGATATACATTTAAATTTCCTTAACCATTCGCATTTATATCTCGAAAATAAAATTAAAAAACGAAATAACGTTTACCTATAATCCTCGATATCCAAAGAATTTAATATGCGCAGATAATATCTTTAGGTATTTCTAATAATACAATAGTGAATTTATCACAAGCCAAAGGGATATTAATTTGATCTTACAGTACAGAATCCGAATTCATTGCCGTACCGCGGCAACAATGCGGTGTCTAAACACGCCATAACTCTAAATACTATAAGCATCTTATCACAAATGCCTATAGTGAGAAATGTTTAACTATTTAAGGGATAAAATTGCAAGCTTTTAGACATACAACTTCAATGGCGACCATGCGTTGGAAACACACAAGTGAATATCCATCGACAATAATTAATACATAAATACAACTAAATATAAATCTTGTTAACTTCTTTTCTTATCCTTATATATATATATATATATATATATATATATATATATATATATATATATATATATATATATATATATATATATATATATATATATATATATATATATATATATATATATATATATATATATATGTGAGCTCAAAGGCTCAGGCTTGAACCTGCGACTTTTACATCACTAGGTGGCCTGTAAAGCATTGCGCAATTGCTTTGGAAATTAATTATTAAGTAAAACGGATTAAATATATGGAGGAGTTTTGGTGCTTATTCCGCTACGCTACTCTAAAGCGGATTGGTGGATTCACATGTAGCAGAATTTCACCTGACACATACAGGCTTCCTCAAACTGTTTCCTTCACCAAATTAAATCTCAGTGGCTGTCTCGAATGTTGATCAATATATTTATTGTAGGCGTGTTTCATAAGCAAATAATTAACACATTTTACTCGTAATTAAAAAAAAAATAAAAAATCCATACAAATGTATTTCAATCAATTTTGTATCGTAAATGTAAGCTACGTTAAAATAATACAGTTATTATGTGCCGTGTTATTCTGTAAGAACTCACTTCGTATCTCACTCCAAATATAAATACTCATATTGAAAACCTACTTACAGTGATACGCTATTTAGATCCTTTAAACTGTATAATTATAGGAGTCATTATTGCATATCGCTTTCTGAAATTACACGATCGTGTTCTTTTTATATGTGAGAGCCGAGTTTGTTCTTAGAAAATAGCCTTACTTTATACCAGACCTTTCTTGATTTTATATAAATACATATATTTTACAAAATATATTTTAAAATGTCTAGCTTGGTTAGTAGGCTATGTGCATTTTTTAATGAGATAATGGACGTGCTAATGGGCCACCTGATGGTACGTGGTCATCACCGCCCATGGGCGTATAGCGTAAACTCCAAATCTTTTATAATAAAGTAATGTTAGTTAATAAAGTAACTTATCTGTGACGCAAATGTTCCAGGCAGCTCAGTGACGTCCATATAATTTAAAACAAGACTACCAATATTGTTTTTTTTAAAACTAGTAAGCAATAGATAACGATGGACAAAGTCGTGCGACTATTTGCACATCCTGTATACCTCAAAGATTATATTCACAATCTCTGATTAATGATAGAAAATTGTACACCTTATGACAATGGTGTAAAGTTCAATTTGGTATATTTTTTATTGGATTAAGTTATAGGTCTAATATATTGTATTTGACTACAATCGCTTTGAATCGTATGCCTTAAAATATTACTCGAGTAAATCGGATTGGAATTACTGATTTATTTAGAAAGGTTTTGTAAAGGTTCTTTTATAATTTTATTGCAACCCGAAGGTTTAGAGCTTAAATTACTTAAATATAACTTATATATTTATAAAACAAGGGTTATATCGATAACTACTCTTTCTTAGTGTTAAATCAAATGAAATCAAAATACTTTATTCAATGCAATTCACTCATTGATCGTGAAATTAGAAACTACCACTGGTTCGGAAAAGAAATAGCCGGACTTACGAATAACCGGTAGTTCTTATAGGGTAGGAAGTCCGTCTGGGTAGGTCGGTAGGACTCATCATATATTCTACCATCAAAAAGCAAACCTTAGTATTGTTATGTTCCAGTTTGAAGGATGAGTGAGCCAATGTAATTGCATCTTGTATCATTAACATCTTAGTGCTTATCAAAGCTTATTCAAAGAAAGAATATTCTATATTTTGAATTTTATTACAATGCTGTTCAATTCTATCAAACAATAGATTATATGTATAATAATATATTAATAATATCTTGGGACATTATTCAAATACGGCCATCTGATCCCAAACTAAGCAGAGTTTGTCTATGGAAACCAGACAACTGATATACTACATATACTGCTTTTTTTTGTAAATACATACTTATATAGATAATTTTACCCAGACTCGGGACAAACAGACATGTTCATGCACACAAATGTCTGTCCTGTGTGGGAATCGACCCCCCACAAACTTCGGCGTGAAAGACAAGTATCTACCAACCACAACAACCGGCCCGCCACATTAATGAATTACTTATTTCTTATTTACACCTCCAATTAAGGGTACAGCTTGTATTACAAGAGGATAATAATAGCTCAAGACGTTGGTATCGACCCTTCGACTTTTACATTATTGTTTGTAAGCAATGAAAAGCAATCAAGCTTTGTGAAATGTTAATAAATTATCTTTTATTCGATATTCATGATCGACTAATTATCAATTAATGCTATTACCAAAACTAACACAAAAATAAAATAATTATGAGTGTGTATGTATAAGTTTGTAAATCTTTGTATGTATGTCAGACAACATATAATACGATCAAATTAAATATCTTCCTAAAAAGGCTGCTTATATTTTTACAATTTTCCTCCATTTATTTGATATAAATAATACCTTCCAACAAAATATCTTATTCATTGATCTTAAAAAAATAGTCACTGCTAATATACGTTACATAAATAAATAGAAATCTTAACAAGATTCAATTATTTTCAGAAGCGAGGCAGTTCCGATGCCTTGAGCGGCGCACGCGCATCGTAAATATGATCAAGATACGTTGCATAATGCTGAGGACCGAACCAGATCAGACAGTTATGGGATTATATAAAAAACTGGTACGGTTTTATTTTTCATTCGTAATAAATAAGGTTATGGAAAATTTTGAAAAAATAATGAGTAAATATTGATACAATTATTTATTCAGGCGTGTTTTATGAACGTTCAATATTTAATTATTTATATTTATTTATTTATTTTCTACTAACTAATTGTTATTGTTTGTAGAACCTTAGGTTTTGGGTTCAATCCCAGTTCGCGTCAATAAAAAATATGCATAACAGCTCGAAGTTAAGAAATTGCCATTGATAGAATGTTGTGCCTCGAAAAGCACGTAAAGCCGTTGGTCTTATCGTCTTAAGAGAGTGGACCTGCGTTTGCGTTAACTGGTGTACTATAACTGTAAAAGATGTCTCACTTGAAAATATTGACCAAAATCAATCAAAAGGACGTAATTTTTAATAATTAAATAAAGGTTTTCATTTTATATTAGTTCTTGCCCGAGGCTTCGCTCGCGTGTTAGAGACCAATCAAAGACAAAATCTCTCAATAATTGTAGAAGCGTTACACTTGTTTATTGATTGTCTAAAATTTACCAAAAGCAATAACCGGACAAAGACCGGAGAAGAATCGCCGAAAGATTATAATCTTTTCAAAAATAAATTTGGTTAATAATAAAATTAATTACATTATATTTATCGTTTATATTAAATAGTAAAAAAAATTATTCCATTACAAAGAGCAATGTCCACGAATAATTTCGCAGGCGTTGCTTATATGTAATAAACTTTAATGACACCGTTTTCCATTCTCGTATATTTCAACGTCGATACACATATAAAACGACAGACGTTATTTCAACCGGCAAAGAAAAAACTGTTACTTTATACTTGAATGAACAAATAAATTCACTTAAGCCGTATCCCATGAGATAATAACCTTATTTTGACGCTGAAAAATGCGATCGAATGACGATATTTTGTTAAAACAATTGGGTCTCTTTAAAACCGGACTATGTTTTTTTATATCGATATATGTGACCTTTAGAATGATATATATCTTGGAAGTTATTTTCGTGGATGTCGGACGATATTGAGCGGCTTTTTATAGAACAATTATAATTATAATATTATATACGAGTTAATTAAAAAGTGCATAGTGTCGTCATTATTGTTTATTAAACAATAGTAATTTATTACTTATTATTAATAGGTGGAACTTAACCGATTACGGGTTCAAGCCCGGGCACCGCTGAGCTTTACAAATGATTACTTTGTGCTTACAAATCATTAGATCGTGGCTTTTCAGGTGGCTTTTCAGAGGCAAGCTAGTTGCAGTATACTAAGCACACACAGCTTGCGCATAAGAAATTATGTTCTCTATTATATTTCTTTTATTATCTAATTGCACGCTATCTGAAGCAACCGAAGAGTATGCAGATGCAAAAGAAAAATATCGAAGGCTTAATATTGTTCTTTCATTTGCAATCTTAAAGCTGTGGTGACATTTCAATAATTTGTACCATCGAACTGGTATGACGTCATAAATGGGAGGATAACATATAAGACTTCTCAATAGTTTTCTAAGTGCTTTAGCAAAAAAAGGACTTATGACTTTTTTTTCTTTACAATTTTCATTTGGAATATATTTCTCACATACTTAAATACTTGTTGACATGTAAACAAAATATTATGAACACAAAAACGAGGAAGGATTAAATATTCTCCGAATCGCATATAACCGATGCAATAAATTTCGACTATACGAAGAACTCAAAATCAGAAATCTAAAATTGTACGCCTCGCTTCGATACGTATCGAGTCGTGTTCTGCAGGGCACCAATCGCTTTACATAAAATAAAATGACCTATGTATGTCATCTAGATGAAAAATACTCATTTATTTCCTATATATTTCATCGTGTACAAGATTTAACCACATTTATATTGAATGTTCGTTTAAATTCCTTTTCATTACTAGAAGGCGCTAGTCGTCTTTTAAATCGTGTTATATTACCGGGTAACCCAAAACACATCAAAATGTTCAAACAGTACAAAATTTTCCCAGAAAAATCAAAACAATATAAACAAGGCCGAGTTTACAGCAATGTTATTTAAATACGATTTCCATGCGAATCAGACATGTCACAATCTGTATCCAATAAATTTATCTGTTAATTATGATAAAAAAATAACTGAGGAATATATACAATAACAGCTCGTTAATATCTTATTACTTGATAATGGCTTCGTGAAGGGGAATAATGAATCAGCGAGAAAATGATACATAATACAGCTTGTCAATACCCTACACTTCTGCAAAGGCTTCCTCTTGAGGATTTAGGGTTCAATCCAACATCAAAGCTAGTGTGGTGGTCACGAATACGTGGGTTTTATCACGATCTATTTTTCCACATAAAAACAAATTGAGATAGATAGAGCTTCTAATCTTAGTGGTCGTTGTCCTGATCTGAATCCACGATAAATATTAGCATTATATCCTCAAGGCGATATTCTTTATAATATTTTGTTCCTTCGAATTAATGAATTTAACCAATCGTGTAGTTTGAGACTATCTTGTCTTGTTTTAACAAATCTCAATATAACAAGAACTCTAGTCAACAAAACAGCTTATAGTGATTATAGTAATCCTCCTTTTTTGAGGAGAAGGTTTGAAGCTTACTCCACCATGTTGCTCCAATGTGGATTGGTGGAATACACACTGTGGCAGAATTTCAGTGAAATTAGGCTCAAGCAAGTTTCATCACGATGTTTTCCTTCATCATGAAACAGAAGATGAACTATAAACACAAATTAAACACATGAACTTTTAATGGTGCTTGCCCGGGTTTGAACCTTTGATCATCGGTTAAGATTCACGCGTTCAAACCACTTGGCCATCTCGACTATAGAACAGCTTAAAACATTATTTATATACATTCCAATTAAACCTCGTCCATCTTTAATAATTGTAGCTTTACACGAATGGTGTCTATTATAATCGTAACAGTTAGGAGTGTTAAATAGTTATCGGATTTTAAAAGTTAATTGTATCAATTGCCGAATCGATAAAATATAGTTGGCACTTGAATTTATCGGTAGATTAGTTTAAGACAGAGGCTGTAGGCCATTTTGGTGTAAAATTAAAACTTTTTTTCATCGAAATTATCCTGATTTTTCCTGAGTTAATTATGGTGTCACTTATATGTTCACACGAAAATATTTTGTAATTTTGCATATTTTAAAGCGATTATATTTTTTTAATAATATACCTTTTGTATTAATTATTTAAGAGATTTAATTTATTCGAGTCGAGTACTATGCTCTAGCTTTGTATTTGAAAAATAATAGGTTTCATTAAAGTACATAAGTTCAATATTTATATTTACAAGATTTTAACAAAGCATCTTCGAGTTTTGTTATAAAATTAATATTTCCCGGTTAAAAATAGATGTCTTATTTTCTAATAACTTATGCAAGGAATTCTTTGCAATATTTTTAATTAGATTTTTTTATAAGCACTTATTTATTACGGCTCGCATGCTATCTCTTCAAAAGGTAGAGGAGGCCTTAGCCCAGCAGTGGGACATTAAAAGGCTGTTAATGTTTACTGCACGCTATCTATTGTACGAGTGTACTTTACTCACTCAAATAACAACAGTAAATTTATCAAGTTTCAACAACGAATACGGATCGCAGACACATTCTTCTATAGCAATATTATAAATATGAAAATAAATCTGTATATCTGTTACCTCATTTTAGCTAAACTAATCGTAACAAAATATGACATTAAGATAGCCTTGACAAGTAATAGCTTAAAACATAGGCATACAAATGACAGGATTTACAGGCTTCATATTTTCAACATATGTCTTTATATCCCAAGAATAAATGGTACCACAGAAAGTCTGAATAGCGGTTAAAGACTTGATGATAAAAGTCCGAACGAGATCGCGAGTACAACGTGTACTCGTATATAAACCCCAGTACTCGTTCGTTAACTGACATATTTATACGCCAAACAAATTCCTTTAAAAAGGAAAAAGATTACTCTGAATGATTGGACCCGAATTGATGATACTTAATTTCACGTTCAACCGCAGTAAGACGGTAATATTTCATTTCTTTACAGGTTAAAAATCAGTGGCCTTTCGCTGGCACAGATCTTGAAATTAATAATGGGTAGATCTTTATTTTCACGTATGTATCTGACGAATATACGTACGTTTGTACACGTCATTGGCAAAATACACTTTTTATGTATTAATAAATTATTGTTTATATGTAATGTGTGTACATCAGATGTGATTTTTTTTTATTTATTAAAAATTTGAATAACTTAAATAATAATAGCAACCAAAAAAAACTAAGGCTTAAACCAGTGCTATCATGAGTCTATCAGCAATATAAGTTTATACTTAAATTGTAGCATAAATGTAATATATATCTTTAACAAATTATAAACAGTATGATGTACAAACCATTATAAACATATTTCAAATAAATACTTACAATTATTTTAGTACAGAATATTTTACACACACTACAGATGTAAACATGTGTCAAACATTTAAAGTGAACTTAAAAGAGTGAAGTCCTCGTGTTTTATTGATAAGAAGGTTTCGTGTATATTCCATCAGTCACACTGGGGCAGACCAATATCCACCAACCATGGTTACTTATATGGCAGCATATTATCACGAGCACAAGCTTATAGCTCGTCCGCCTTCCTTTTCCATATAAAAAAACGTCTGTCTTTTCTAGAAAAAAAATGTTCGGATTTCGGTGAACACGATATAGTATTCAATATGATATTCAATAACAGATAAATACTAGTAATAAAATTCTCAAAGAGATATGACCTCGGGCAAGCGGCGAAATACCAAATCTATTTCCAGACAATTATGATAAATGATCAATTTGTACACTGCGCCGTATTAATATATGGCAAACGAGAATGAACTATAAAAATAAATTAAGCACATGAACTCAGTGGTGTTTGTCGAGTTTGAACCCGGTAAATCTTCGGTTAAGATTCGTGTTAGCTTTTGGACGATTACGGGTTGTGACAAAATATACTATCAAGAGAATTTAGAGAAAGATCAGCATTTGCGAAAAATCGCTACTATAAGATACTTTTTGTCAAATATATTTAAAGAGTCAGAAATATCTGTTATTCAATGGAAATAAAATGAAATGATCAAATTGAGCCAAGCAATCATGCATTTTATTATTAGAAACAGATGAGAATAAATTCAATACAATATATAAACAATAGTTCTAAACACGATAAGACTATTAAATAAGACTTATAATTCGCATATATAAAATTGGGTTAAGCAAAATTCGTTTAGCAACGTTAGTACAAATAGTAACGCAAAATCTAGTCAAGCATAATTGAGTAAATACGTAAATTATTCCGTACACCCACTTGATTTCAATCTCGAAATTATTTATTGCACATCTTTGCTCAGTAAAACGATTAGGTGATCTCCGATCTTCCAATTAGTCAAGGAGTTATAGCATAACTAGTTGGAGGTGTAATAAAGCGGTATTGTAACACAGGTAGCCGGTAGGCTCTTAATCTCGGATTACCAGGGCCAGCTGACGGCATTGTCCTGGACCTCCAGTGATATCCAAAGAATAAATTACATTATGCAACAATTTCATACCTACTTCGAAGATCCTCTGTGAGGATTTCCTCTACTTGCCATATTCTGTTTTTTGGAGCAGTGTATAAATTAATCATAGATTTCCATTGTCTCCTGGCAAATATGATGAAAATGATTTGGTATTCAGTCTGTGGTCATGTTAAGCGCTGATAATATTGACGGATGTGAACTCCATTACTTGTCTGTCTCTATTCTAATTAGCTACAAGCTACAAGAAACTAGTAAACAACAATGTTTTCATATAAAATCTGATTCAATTGTTTGTTTAATTTCAGTTCTGCCTTGTGAGCGAGGTTTATTAAATCAATGTTTCAGTATCAGTCAGTAACAGCCTGTAAATGTCCCACTGGTGGGCTAAGGGCTCCTCTCTCTTTTTTGAGGAGAAGGTTTTCGAGCTAATTCCATGACACGGCTCCAATGCGGGTTGGTGGAATACATGTGGCAGAATTTCAGTGAAATTAGACACATGCAGGTTTCCTCGCGATGTTTTCCTTCACCGTCAAGCATGAGATGAATTATAATCACAAATTAAGCACATGCAATTTCATGGTGCTTGCCCGGACTTGATTGACCCCACGCTCATCGGTTAAGATTCACGCGCTCTTACCACTGGACCATCTCGGCTCTTCAATCAATGTTTGACTTAAATTATTAGTATAATATAAGCTTAGTAGATGAAAATGATGTTTCTGTAAGCATTTATTTATAAAAAAACTGACATAACAAACATGAATTAGATAAGTCAGATTTGGTTTGTCACTTCTACAATTTGAAAATTTATTTCAAAATAATCTTTGAACATTATTATACTAATAATATATGAGATGATTCGTCATAACCGAATAAGTGGCCTGCAATAATTCAAGTCGCTTTGTGTAGTGCGACCAAACTTCCGGTCATAATCTTGGTACTTGCTTCATGTTATACTTTATCATTGAATGCGAGATATATTACTATTGTTGGCCTATGCGGTGCTCTATTGTGGGAAATTATAATTTTGTATATTATTTTAGATTAATTACTTTAGCTTATTATAATTTAAGTAAATTGTTATATTTATCATAGTTATAAAAATAAAAATAAAAATTTTGAAACTTTTTTTTTTATAATTAATAGGCCATTCAACCAACCAGCATTGGAGCAGCGTGGTGGAATAAGCTCCAAACCTTCTCCTCAAAAAGGAGAGGAGGCCTTAGCCCAGCAGTGGGACATTAACAGGCTGTTACTTACTTGTTACTTAATAGGCCAGCGTTTGACCGTTGACTTGCCTAATGTTAAGCATCGACACGGTCTAAGATGTAGCATGCTTGCCTATAAGAAACCTGTTTACTCTGGATTTGAAGACACCAACATTGTACCTATCGGGAAATACGGACTTACAGAACTTTTATTATTATAGATGGATTCATTCTTAATAGAAAACTTCAGAGTACATATACACTAGTCATAATATTTATTATAATAAGTATAATTTAAGGGGCCGATATTGTCAATATTAATTACATTGAGCAATTGACATTTTTGTCCCGTATTTATGCAATGATATTATTTTAATATAGAACGAATACATCTATATCTCTCACGCTATATTTTGGAAAATTAAAAACCTATAATTGCGTAGACATGGGCAACGATGTAAACATCCTTACCAACAATATACTTAAATTTAGAAGGTCCACAATGCCATTCATGAATAATACTTAAGTAATACTTAATTATCCATATTAGTTATCATTATTATTTTTATTTTAGTTTATTAATTTTTTTTCATTGTTTTTTTTTTTTGTTTTGTAACTTGAAATTTTGATTTGTCTTTTATTTGTTTTTTTTTTTGTGCTATAATGTATATATTGCCTTATTGTTCATGCAGTTATCACCTGTAATTGACGTACCACTTCTTTTATTTTTATGAACTGTGTGCTATCATGTATCTGTGTGTACTTTGTTGGTGATCTAATAAATAAATAAATAAAATGAAAATTAACACTGATGACATAAGGAACTTACTTGATATCTCGTTAGCTGAGTACCTACGTATGTGGCGACCATTATTATATTTAACTTTATGTCATGTTGTTCTCGCGTAAGTGACGTTCGTCTTTTCTGAACATATTTTTTAAAAAAATTGAATTCTTATGCATTCTTGTCATTTCCGGTCTTTGATTGCATAAAATGATTATGGAGTACAATATATTGTCTCTTGTTCTTTTACGTAGTAGATATCTGACTTATATCCAATTATTGGCCGTTAATTATCAGCAAGTTAATAATTATAAGCGTTGCTTAGCGGGTGATGAGTTAAATAATGCTGTGTCTTCTTCTTTCGAATGTCAAATCAATAATGAGAGAAAGAGATAAAATAGTGTTTAATTAAACTAAGCAGTCACTAATAAGCTTTTATAACTAAGGCCTATAAAAAATAAATGATATATAGTTTTTTATTTTTTTTTGTACGGCATATAGATTTACTCATATTCCGCTATAACTAACAACGAAAATTGTTAAAGATATTAATGCACTAAAAAACAGATTTTTTAAACATTTTATATAAGGCGAATACTCACTTACATTTATTATTTATTTCTATATTATCATATATACATAGTAACAGTAACAGCCTGTGAATGTCCCACTGCTGGGCTAAGGCCTCCTCTTCCTATTTAGGAGACGGTTTGGAGCTTATGCCACCACGCTGCTCCGATGCGGGTTGGTGTAATACACATGTGACAGAATTTCAGTGAAATTAGACACATGCAGGTTTCCTCACGATGTTTTCCTTCAACGTCAAGCACGAGATGAATTATAATCACAAATTAAGCACATAAAAATTCAGTGGTGCCAGCCTGGGTTTGAACCCACGATCATCGGTTGAGATTCACGCGTTCTTACCACTGGGCCATCTCGGCTATTTTTTTTTTTGCTTACATGGTATTAAGTTATTACTAAACATTGGGCGAATTTTATCGTCAGAGCGCCACGGTAGCATGCCAAAGCGATCCCGTGGCGCTCCTCGTTAAGACGGAAAGGTAACGCTGGTTTTTTAGTGGGTATTCCGATGTTCGGGCCCTTACCCGCCCGGGTCTTACGGGCCTGCACTCAGCGCTTTAGACACCGGCGAGCACCTCATACCCCCCACTGTAGGGGAAACGCGTAACGCGTTTTTCCAGCGATAAAAAAAATGGGGCCGAATTCTCCTAATCTATTACGAATTTGATACGTTCCCGATTCAATTCCGATCCAATCTTGAATCATCTGTATTTATTCGAATCGGGACCGATTCGATTATATGTTAACATATACCGTTATGTCAAAATCGAACTTTATTGTTTACTGTTATGTCAATATTCGATAATTATATTAAAAAAATAGTAAAACAGCTAAATGGCAACGATCACGCTTCGATTCGATAGCGATAAAGTGACAATTTGTTAGAAGAATTGTCCCCTATTCACTTCAATTATCTGAAGGAAAAGTTACAATTGCGCTGCAGAACCAAGTCATATGACTTGTTATGTTGTATATGACTTGTTATGTTATGAGTACAGAACTCTTTTTTTTTAAGTTATAGTTAAAATCGATTGGCGTTGTTAGAAATATTAACCATTTCTTAAATCGTCAATGCGCTACAAACCTTGAAACATTGTTGAAGATGTTATGTCCCTTGTGCCTGTAGTTATACTCGCTCGCTCTGAACTAAATATTACGTTTACATAAAACGTTCGCACTCATACATACACATATAAATATATATATATAATGCACACATATTGCATTTACACACATTAAACCACAACTTTCACAAGCTCTCATTCAGCGAACATAGACTAGATACGTATCTAAATTAATAAAACTCCAATGATTCCACGACTTACCTTTAAATCCATATAAGTTTTGGCCAAACCGTTAATTAGTTTAAACGTAATTAATAACTCTGGTTCTATAATTAAAATCGATGTGAATGTTTCCATGTTAACTACCAATGTAATTAATCTACATTTTGACAAGTTCATGGGTTTTGTATGTCTATGGTAATTATAAATCGTTCGACAACTTCAAGTGCGTAAATTCAATCGAAACAAAAAAAAAACACGTTACGCAATAACGGATCTTTATTTTAATTGAATTGAATAATGAAACAAATAAAAACGTAATTGAATATTAACTTTTCAATATTGATATAGTGTATAAATAATGTGCGTAATTACAGGATTACAGACTGAAGTGAAGATAAATATAGTGTTCTCTTTACGAAAATATAAAAAAAATAACACATAATTATGAAAACCTAATAAAATATCAGCACCAAATATTTTATCACCAACAAAAAATTATTTTATTTTAATTTTTTAATATCATTCGAAATTATTAATAAAATTCACTAAAACATTATCAGCGTTGCATATCTTTAGAAGTGTTAAGCGGTATATTTAAATATATTATACAGAATTATCACGGTTAACAGGTTATAAGCAATTTCAGATATATTTTATTAACTCTCACTTCACGTTATACATAGCAGGTGCTTATTTATTAATAAAATCATCAAATATACTAAAATTCACGTAATAGTTTTTTTTCTGGTTCTCAAAAGTGTACAAGCGATTTAGAACTTTATTGTCTTAAAAATAACTTGCTTTTTTTTTCTTATAAAATTTTCTCATAGCCTTATACAATGAGATCTTTGAATATTGGCATTAGTTTTATTTCACTAAATATAAATAAATCTTCATAACCTAGTATAGTTCCGTTTTTTTGCATCAATAGAATCAAAATTACTAGTTATGTTGTTACGACACTCTCGAAATAAACGCTTTCATATACAGCGGTGTATACTTCCATAAGAACAATTTAAAATTTTAATACGCTAACTAATTTATTTAAATATATATCGTAAATGTCAAATTTGTCCAGTGAGTGATTAAACTTTATGTTATTCATATTAATGACAATCCATTATATTAATGACATATTGTTAATTATAAAGTCTATAGCTATAATTTAATTTAATAAACATATCGGTTATGGGTGCAATTTAATTAAGCGAATGAATTTTGCATAGAGGTCACGATACCAAATAAAGTGTAGATAAACAATACTCTATATTCCGAGGCGGTGCTAAGAAATAAATCAATGTTCAGAGCGTAGGTGGTCGAGGAACCGGCAATTACCAATTAAACGCCTCGTATCGTTCGAAATTCAAATTCATTCCGCCGCCGCCCGTCGAATGAGATGCACGTCCAAAATGGTAGCGTGAAATTGGCGATGTATCAAACTTGACATTAAATAAATTGATAAAATCGTTATTTTTAATACCATAGATAATTTCAAATTCATTTTAAATAAGACAAAATCGTTTTTATAGTTGTTTTTATTATTACTTTAATTATTCAAAATAACGTTTTGTTGGGTATCATATTATTTCAATTCATTGATTCATGAACTAATACACATTATAATTTTAGATTAATTTATACCTATTCACATAAACATTAATGAGCAAGTCTTTGTCACTACAAATTAAATATAACAATTGAATATAACGTTGCTAGTAAAAAAAAAATACATTTATTTTAAAATAAAAAAATTTGCCGTGTGGTGACGGCGACGAATATCACCACCCCATCTCATCCCGTGGGGGGCGTAGAAGTCGACCCGAGGGAATATACACCAGAGAACGGGCAGCAGCGTCTCTCTGAGTACTATGACTAACTTACTGCGATCGCCAACCCGTCTGCCAAGCGTGGCGATTATGGCATATCCCCTCATGATTCGCGCAACTAAACCACGGCCCCTAGTCCCCGGCAGCCCTGCTATTCCTAGCCTTGGTAACAGCTGTGGTAACGGCGGGGCAGGGGGTGCTAAGAATCCCCGGCAGATTTCGTGTTACCAACACCGACGACCTCTGGCCCTGGCAACATATAACACGCGTACACTGCGGACCGACGAGAAGATCATCGAACTGGAGGAAGAATTGAGCAGGTTACACTGGGATATCGTCGGATTATCCGAAGTCCGAAGACAGGGGGAGGATACGATGATCCTGAAATCCGGTAACCTTCTCTATTTCCGAGAGGGCGATCAACTGTCTCAAGGTGGTGTCGGGTTCATAGTCCACAAGTACCTCGTTAACAACGTTGTGAAAATCGAGAGTGTGTCGGCTAGGGTGGCGTACCTTATACTCAGAATCACCAAGCGGTATTCTTTGAAGGTCATACAGGTATACGCGCCGACTTCGACACACTCCGACGATGAGGTTGAGGTCATGTATGAGGATTTATCTAAAGCCATACATACCAACAAGACTCATTTCACTGTTGTAATGGGGGACTTCAACGCGAAGCTGGGCAAACGATTCGGTGATGAGTTAAAGGTGGGACCTCATGGAATTGGAGACCGCAACACTCGGGGCCAGATGTTGGCCGACTTTATGGAGAAGGAGGGACTCTTTATGATGAACTCCTTTTTCAAGAAGCCAGGTCAGCGTAAATGGACCTGGGTGAGCCCTGATGGGAAAACCAAGAATGAGATAGACTTCATCTTGTCGACGAGAAGACAAATATTTAATGACGTCTCCGTGATCAATGCAGTCAAAACTGGGAGCGATCACAGACTCGTAAGAGGCTCGTTAAATATCAATGTTAAACTCCAGAGGTCCCGACTGATGAAGTCTACGCTCCGACCATCACCTCTTCAAATCCGAAATCCCGAAGCCTTTCAGCTCGAACTCCAAAACCGATTCGATTGCCTAGCAGACTGCGAGGAAGTGGACACATACAACGACAGGCTTGTGGAAACTGTCCGTACGGCTGGGTCTAAGACCTTCAAGACCAGCCGTACAAAAGGAACCAAAAAGATCTCTGCCTCTACCCTACGGCTTATGGAGGAAAGACGGAAAATGATTCTGACGTCGCCAGCTGATGCTGCCGGCTATCGGCTGATCAACAGACGGATTTCAAAGTCTCTAACTCGCGACACTCGCCAATTTAATACAATGCGCATTAAAGAGGCCATCGAGCGGAACAAAGGCTCTAAAGTGTTCGCCAGAGATCTGTCTGTTGGTCAGAGTCAACTGACAAGGCTGAAAACTGAGGATGGCAGAATAGTCACGTCAAGATCTGAGCTGTTGGAAGAGGTTGAGAAGTTCTACGGTCAGCTGTACACGACAGCTCAATCACCTGTCAGTAGTCATGCTGCAGATCCCAGAGCAAGACTAACCCGACACTACACTGAAGATTTTCAGGACGTCAGTCTTTTCGAGATTAGAATGGCTCTCGGACAACTCAAAAACAACAAGGCACCTGGTGATGATGGTATTACAGCCGAGCTTCTGAAGGCGGGTGGTACACCGATCCTCAGGGCTCTTCAGAGGCTTTTTAACTCCGTCATTGCCAAAGGTCAAACGCCAAAAGCATGGCACAGAAGTGTGGTGGTACTTTTCTTTAAGAAGGGTGATAAAACCCTTCTGAAGAATTACAGGCCCATCTCACTGCTGAGTCATGTTTACAAGTTGTTTTCGAGAGTCATTACGAATCGTCTCGAGCAAAGGCTTGACGACTTCCAGCCACCCGAACAAGCCGGATTCCGGAAAGGCTTTAGCACCATAGACCACATACATACGCTGCGGCAAGTTATACAGAAGACTGAGGAGTATAACCAGCCACTTTGCTTAGCGTTTGTGGACTATGAGAAAGCCTTTGATTCGATCGAAACCTGGGCTGTGCTGAATTCTCTTCAAAGGTGCCAAATTGATTATCGGTATATCAGGGTGTTAAAGTGCTTGTACGAGAACGCCACCATGTCGATCCGACTCCAGGATCAGAACTCAAAACCTATCCAACTGCAGAGAGGTGTAAGACAGGGAGACGTGATATCTCCGAAACTGTTTACCGCTGCATTGGAAGATGTTTTCAAGCTTCTGGACTGGAACGGACTTGGCATCAATATTAACGGCGAGTACATCACTCATCTTCGATTTGCCGATGACATTGTAATTATGGCTGAGACCTTGGAAGACCTCGGCACTATGCTCGATGACCTCAGCAGGGTTTCCCAACAAGTGGGTCTAAAAATGAACATGGACAAGACGAAAATCATGTCGAACATCCATGTTGCACCCACTCAAGTCAAGGTTGGAAATTCTGCACTCGAAGTTGTAGACAACTATGTCTACCTAGGTCAGACCATCCAACTAGGTAGGTCCAACTTCGAGAAAGAGGTAAATCGTCGAATTCAACTCGGCTGGGCAGCGTTCGGGAAGCTACACGATATCTTCTCATCCCAAATACCGCAGTGTCTCAAGTCGAAAGTCTTCGACCAGTGTGTGTTGCCAGTGATGACGTATGGATCAGAGACGTGGTCGCTCACAATGGGCCTCATAAGAAGGCTCAAGGTCACTCAAAGGGCAATGGAGAGGGCTATGCTCGGAGTTTCTCTGCGAGATCGAATCAGAAATGATGAAATCCGCAGGCGAACCAAAGTAACCGACATAGCCCGAAGAATTGCTAAATTGAAGTGGCAGTGGGCGGGGCACATTGCTCGCAGAACCGACGGCCGCTGGGGCAGAAAGGTTCTCGAGTGGCGACCACGAACCGGAAGACGCAGCGTGGGCAGGCCCCCTACAAGGTGGACCGACGACTTAGAACGAGTCGCGGGAAGCCGTTGGTTGCGGGCAGCGCAAGATCGGCCAACGTGGAAATCCTTGGGGGAGGCCTTTGTCCAGCAGTGGACGTCTTTCGGCTGATGATGATGATGATGATGATAAAATAAAAAAATAAGCTTCTAGATAAATAAACTAAATCATATTTGGTTTAAGAGGATTAATAATTTTAATTAAAGCTATACTCTCCAAAACGTTAAATAGCTTATGTACACAATTGTTTGTTTTAAATGCAAATATTTAATAATAAAAATTAAATCTTAAGTTAAATTCTAAGTATTTTATATAATTTAAAAATAATAACTAAATATTTATATCGGACAATTTAGTTGTCACTTATATTTTATATAATTACAACAATCTACAATAATTACAAGATTTTTTTTTCATCAATACTGTTACATTAGTTTATCTTTCAAAAACATTTTTTTTAATCTTTCATGTAAATACAAAACAGTTTTCGTGCGAATATCGAAAATTTAATCTCAGTGCTGAGTAAACAAAAATCGTCCTATAATTAATTATCAAATATCACAACGCAAATTATTTACAAATATTAAACTAAAAAAAGTATTGATAATTATATTTAATAGGAGTATTTAATTCAATTAATAAATACTATGTTGCTTAAAACTAAAGTCTAAATTAATTATTTAAAAAATAATAAAATCATTGCATTTATTTAGTACTATTTGGAAATACTTTGTAAACTTATAATATTTTTATACAATTAAGGCAAGAGTAGAAATAGTAAAATAACATATGAATGAATTCTAGGCCTTGAAAAATCTAATTGATAATAATTTAAGCATTTTATTAATATAATATATAACTAAAATACAATATTGTCAAACACATATTACTACAATTTAATAATTTATGGTTTAAATTAGTTTTTATAATTATAATAATCATGTTTATGTATATAAATAAATGATAATTACGAATATAGTTATTAGCTAGTGGGTTTTATAATTTTAAAGCATTTACTTGTATAATACTAATAATACAATAAAGTAATTTAATTTATTATACTAAAAATATATTAGAATTCAATTCATAGTCCAGCCCCTATATTGGGCGTTTTCACAAAATACGTCACTAGCGTCCCTTTACCCTTCACGTATGTGGGCCCTCGACATTCGCAAGTGTAGCCGGCTTTCATGAGAACTCTGAAATAATGATGACAAAATTCAAAAGAAAATTTCGAAAGTAAAGAACGACATTGGACCTAACATTTGGCATTGACTGCCTTTTCGGTCCAGTGGCTAGATGTAAGGCCGTAGACTCGCGAGGTCCTGGATTCAATTCCCAGGTCGGGCCAGTAAAAAGTTATTGGGATTTTCTGTCAGAAAATTCTCCATTAGCAGCCCGGAGTATAGAAGTTGAAAGTGTGTACACTCCCGTGCCTCGGAAAGCACGTAAAGCTGTTGGTCCTGCGCCTGAACTCTTTCCTGTCGTGTCGGATTGCCGTCCCACCAATCCGGTGGGAGTGAGGGAGAGACAGTGCACCTGTGTTTGCGCACACACTTGTGCATAATAATATCTCCTGCGCAGTTGGCTAATCTCTCTAGAAATTGACCGTGACCGAAATCGGTCTGGAGGAAATTATTATTATTAGGTCTAATGATGTTTTAGATTTTTTTTTAATTGTATGTATCTAGAACATTTGAATTTGAATCTTAGTACTAGCCCTCCCAACCTAAGTCCAGACTCAAGGTGACTCAACTTGTATGGCCAACGATATTTACACTCCAAGCATATCATTTCTATTTTTTTTTTTTATTTTTTTTTTTTATTTTATGTTCATAGGTCTACAAAACAAAATGACAATATTAGGTATAATCTTCAATAAACTGTAAAGTTATCAGTAATAATTATAAATTTTATTTATAATTAAAATTTAAAAAAAAATATCATAATCACCAAATAAAATCTAATTATTGGTGATATTAACCTTTAAAAGACCTTAATAGCAGTTTAAAAAATATAAATAATAATTATACCTTTTCACTTTATTAGAGTGATTTTATCAATGAACACATTTGCTATTATTTTTACGTAGGTACAAGAACGATAAGCACAGTTATAATAAAAATTATAATTAAACACAATTAAAAAAGTGATAAAGTAACAGCCTGTAAATATCTCACTTCTGGAATAAACGCTAAACGCATACACCATGAATAATTTCTTCTAACTCATAGTATATACACAAATTAAGCACGTGAAAACATGCTGTGCTCATCAGGTTTGAACCCGTTATCTTCGGTTGAGATTTATGCGTTCTAATTGCTGGTGCTGCTGCTGACTATTACGTGGAATGCTCAATATAATATTTTTTTCAATAGAATATATAACTATGTTACAAATATCACTCAATTACTTGGTAAAATGAGGGGCAATGTAAGGTTAGAAATATTTTATACGTACTTAGCCGTGTCCTCGGTGACATGTATTCGGCCCATGAGCCCCGTGGAGTCCATGCGCGAGGCAACGTTCACCGTATTCCCCCAGATATCGTACTGCGGCTTCTGTGCGCCCACCACTCCCGCTATCACTGGACCGTGGTTTAAGCCTGATAGGTAACAAAACTTCTATTTATTATGTAAATTTATGACATGTAAGACTAAAATTATAGCATCTTAATTATATTGAACGTAATTTAGAAGCCACTGTAGCCGAGATGACATTCGAGCCGCCCAGCGAACTAATATCAATAAAAATAATCATTTATTTGCATGAAATGTAGGAAAATATATTGAAAAAAAAGCCAAAAAATTCTAAAGACTTCTAACGGTTGCTGGTACTGCAACCGTTAGAAGTCAAATATTTCTGACTAAAGCCGTATACGGATTTTACAAGCCTAACAAGTGGAAACGTACCGATCCTCAATTTGAACCTCTGGAATGATTCCCTGTTGATCTGATCAAGAATCGTCATGAGAGCAATCGCGAACTCCACAAGAATGGCCACCGTGTGCTCCTCCTTTCCATCCTGAAAAATTAACAGTAAACATGATTGAAGCGACATGACATAACGTAATCGCTTCTCTCTATTATTACCGAGTTAAAGGAGAGAGACAGAAAAAACAATACATAACATAATTCATCAAAATCTTAAATTAAGTTAATTATATTGAAATTTCAAGAAAACATCATTATTAGCAATTAGTATTCACTTAACTATTAAGGATAGATTTTCTTGGGTATGACAATTATATTATAAAATATATATTTAAGAATGTATTTTTAAATTTACCACCATAATATTATAATATATTCTCTAAGAAATTCAAAGATTTTTAGGCAATTTGAAAATTATAGTCATTGAGTTTTAAGGCGTATGAAATAACATAGAATTATTAAGTGATCTAAAGCGCAAATATTTTAAGGCAAATTCGGTCTTTTAGTGATAGAGTTTTCAATGTATTAAGGTTAATTTTGCTGTAAATATATTTTAATATCCTACTTACAATCTGTTCTTCTTTCCCGGGTCTCAACCCTGAAGCGATCATATAAGTGCTGCCAATAGTCTTAATTTTCTCAATACAACTGAATTTTGGCTTTAGAAGTAACTAAAAAAGGAAACATTTATTCTCTAGTTAAATGATTTTTATATTACAATAAAATCAAACCAAAATATAAGGCAGGCACTTTTTAATGCTCAGGTAGTCTCTATCGAGAAGAATTTGACTGGTGATAGAGCTTTGTGCAAGCTCGCCTGGGTAGGTACCACTTACTCATCAGATATTCTACCGCAAAATAGCAGTACTTGATATTGTTGTGTTCCGGTTTGAAGGGTGAGTGAGCCAGTGTAATTACAGGCACAAGGGACATAACATCTTAGTTCGCAAGGTTGGTGGCGCATTGGTGATGTAAGCGATGGTTAACATTTCTTACAATGCCAACGGGCTTTGGTGACCACTTACCATCAGGTGGTCCATAAGCTCGTCCACCTTCCTATTCTATAAAAAAAAATCAACGAAAATCTTATTAGTTACGACGAATTATTTACAACGTTCATTAAATAAATCAACAAATGTTCATTAAATACCTTATCAAAGTCACAAATAATCTCGTTCAACAGTCTCAAGCACTCGAGTCCCTGTTTGTTAACATCTGTCTCGTCGTAGAACTCCTTGTAGTTTGGTATAGACGCGAACATTACCGCGATACTAGAGTACCTCTCGTGATACAACTCCTCCTGTAAAAGAACGATTAATAAGTACAGTTGACACAGTACATTTGCATTGTCTCTTTACTTCAAGGAAAAACCACTATTCAGATGCTGAATTTTTGTTACAAGATTGATAATTTTTACCTGGATCTAAAAAATATATACTAGAGATGAACCAACTACGCAGGACATATCATTGTGCACAAGTGTGTACGCAAACACAAGTGCACCTCTATTCCCTAACTCTTATAATCCGATGGGACGGCAATCCGACACGACCGGGAAGAGTTCAGGCGCAGGATCAACGGCTTTACGTGCTTTCTGAGAGACGGGAGTGTACACACTTTTAACTTGCAGACTCCAGATTGCTACTTACAATTCGACAGAAAATCTCAATAACTTTTTATTGGCCTGACCTGGGATTTGAAACCAGGACCTCTGGGTCTGCGGTCTTACATGTAGCCGCTAGACCAAAGAGACACTTATATTATAATTTAGTATGTAAAACATGATAATTTGTCGTAAATAAGAAATAGTTATAAAATAGATAAATATCAGTTTTTTGGAAATTCTTCGTTGTTTAAGAAACGTTGTGAGCAAGATAATTTTAACAATGTTACCTTGGATGCCACGGATGTTAAGAAATGCTGCGCCACGTGCGCCGGTAGGATATTTTCTAACAAAATCTGAAACGAAAAAGTTACATTTATCATCTAGGTGTGGCTGGGTGTTAATCTTATATTAAGTTGAATATAAATTATTGATTACCATAAATATGTAACTTTAATTTCATAGATATTGTAATTGAAAATCAAAAAAATATTTTTTTTTTTACAAATCATTCACATTGTTTTTTTTTTTATATTTTTAAGATAGTTGATACGTTTTTATATCGTTTTTAAAGAGATAAATGTTGAGATATTAAATCGGATTGTAATATGATTTGATTATTAACTCGTACTATGTTGTATATCTCCAACCATGAATGTAGGTACCGGATAAGCGTTCACATTGCCAACCTGCAGCAATATATCAATTATAATAAAATGAAACCTTATTGATTCCTCTCATCGTTTCAACTTCCTCCTGTTCGAACTTCAGCTTGTCCTTCCATAGAAAATCAGTTCTGGATGTAAACTCAATCTGCCTATCTAGGATATGTAGCAATGCAGCTAGGAACACTAGAATGAGGCCAGCTTTAGCAGCGTATGGAAGCGTCGAAAATCTATAACGATATAACATAAAAAGTTTTTTCTATTCTGTAAGAACTCATATATCTATTTATAAGCACGATACGTTATTTAAATGCGCATACCCTTAAAATGATATATATTTTAAGCAATATCGCAATTTCTGACATTACACGATCATCTTGTTAGTTTCAAGTTAGTTTTCACAAAATAATAGTAACAGTAACAGCCAGTTAATGTCCCACTGCTGGAGAAGTTTTTGGAGCTTACTCATGCAGGTTTCCTTGCGATGTTTTCCTTCACTTTCAAGCACGAGATGAATTATAAATACGAATTGCACGTGAAAATTTATTGGTGCTTGTCCGAATTTGAACACACGATCATCGGTTAAGATGCACGCGTTCTATCCACTAGGCCATCTCGGTTATGGTTCACAGAATAACTCAACTAATACTATTAATTATTCGACGTCACTTAAGAGTCAATACAATGAAGTTTATGAGACAAACTATTTTAATATCATACTACTAAACTTCATAAGTACATTTTGACGGTCCGGTTGGCGTGGTTGGTACATACTTGCTTTCACGCCGATGGTTGTGGTACAGACATTTGTGTGCATGAACATGTCTGTTTGTCCTGAGTCTGGGTGTAACTATCTATATAAGTATGTATTTACAACAGAAAAGTAGTATATGTAGTATATCAGTTGTCTGGTTTCCATAGTACAAGCTCTGTATAAGCTTAATTTGGGATCATATGGCCGTGTGTGAATCCCAGGATATTTACATTTTCATTTTATGAGAACACACTCACATAAAATAAAATGAAAATAAGTATTTGATTTTTTTTTTTTTTTTTTTTTTTTTTTTTTTTTTTTTTTTTTTTTTTTTTTTTTTTTTTTTTTTTTTTTTTTTTAAAAAGCGAGATGGCGTGAGAGTGGTAAGAACGCGTGAATCTTAACCGATGATCGTGGGTTCAAACCCGGGCAAGCACCACTGAATTTTCATGTGCTTAATTTGTGATTATAATTCATCTCGTGCTTTACGGTGAAGGAAAACATCGTGAGGAAACCTGCATGTGTCTAATTTCACTGAAGTTCTGCCACATGCGAATTCTACCAACCCGCATTGGAGCAGCGTGGTGGAATAAGCTCCAAACCTTCTCCTCAAAAAGAGGAGAGGAGGCCTTTAGCCCAGCAGTGGGACATTCACAGGCTGTTACGGAAGTATTTGATTAAAATGAAACGTTCTTAAATAAGCAATAGGACTTGGAATGAGCTACTACGATCACACTAACAAAAAAATCAACGATATCGTAAACTCACTCTGTATTTGCATCCTGTTTCTGGTACTGACTAAATAGCTCCGCTACTGCGAACAACGAGATGTGTCCCAACAATGTCAGGACCATCAGGACAAGTTTCAAAACGAAACCAACTCTAAGGAATACCGATATCGAAGCTAGCGTCAGCACTGAACTGTAGAGATAGCTCTGAAAAATAGGACTTCACGATATTATATCAAAGATTTCATTAAAAAATTAAAGGGATTTAATGTCTCCGTAAACAAATTTCGGATGAGCTTAATATGAAAAAACAACCATGCGTGGAATATATTATAGTGTAACCATCATATGTGTGTACTGTCTAGTCCTCATAGTTCTATGAGATGGCAATTTAACATAACCAGGGAGATAGATCAGGGTCAGGATTTAATAAAAAAAAGTAATACTTCCGCTCCTAACTCAAGGCAATTATTTACCAGTTCCACGTGGGTTTCAGGCCTAGAGACCTAGGAGTCTGCAGCGTTATAAACAATTAGTTGTGTAATAAAATGGGCTGTCTTATAGGTAATTAAGTAATATTCTTCAGACAAAGATATATTTCAACACTGAATTCATATAGCACTGTCTAACAAAACATAAATAAAACCTCATACATATATCTACAAACAAAAACTAAAATGATAATTAATTCGAATAATATATAAAAATACATAAACATTTTCTAAAGCTTCAAAATAATTATTATCACGTGCTGATTTATTTGTTTGTTTAGTGATTTTCTCTAATGACACACAATTTTTGGCGGGCCGGTTGGCGTGGTTAGTAGACTTGCCCATTACGCCGAAGGTTGTGGGTTCGATTCCCACCGAGGACAGACATTTGTGTGCAAGAACATATCTGTTTTTCCTGAGTCTGGGTGTAATTATATATATATATATAAGTATGTATTTACAAAAGAAAAGTAGTATATGTAGTATATCAGTTGTCTGGTGTCCATAGTACACTGCTTAGTTTGGGACCAGATGACCGTGTGGAAACAAAAGAAAAAGAATTTATTATATATTAAAGATATAAATAATATATAATAACATATATACTAACAGGAGCCGAATCAATATCGATGTCAAATTGCAATTCGGTGAGAACAGTTTCATTCCAAGTAGCGTTTACAATTTTACTTTCAAACGGAAATTCTTGAATAATGTACGTTTGGAACTGAAATTAAAAAAAATACAATTAATTTTTTTTTGTATTTATTGAAGTCTTGATTGAGTTATAGATTGCGAATAAGTGATACAAAAGAAAAATAATGTCATGAAAAATGCAATTTTTAAAGATACGTACAAACAGGCACGCTTATCGATTAAAAGTAATTCTTACCAGACAAACTAAGGGTAGAGGAGAAATAATAACAATCAAAAAGGCCGTCCACTACGCCAATAGTTTAACCTATATAATAAAAATATTTATATATAAAAAACATATGTATATATTAAAGAAAATTACCAGATTTATAACAGCGCAAAAACTGATGAGGACCACGGATATGACAAACATAGTGAGTCTGATGTAACAACTGCTAGCGACCACCTGAAAAAAGTGAACATATGTAATTGAGTACTGTCACAAAAATTAAGAAATCAATAAAGCACGAAAATCTATAGAAACATTTGTTTGTAAGAGCAATCTTTTGACAAATTCTTAGTAATTATAAGCCGTTATTATCTGTACTGAGTACACACAATATACAAAAGCTATCAAAATCAATCATAATTTACTAACGTTAACTGCCCAGTTAACATTAAAACAGGCTTTCGTTATTCTTAATAACGATGATATTGATTGAGATTAACCAAGTATGCAGTCGACATTATAGTGCACAGCTGTGTGCTCAAATGGCTCAAGCTCAATTATGTTTTCTCACTCTTATAATCCAATGGGATAGCATTAAAGACGAATGGAGAAATTTCAGGAGAAGGACCAACTTTTTTACATACTTTTTCTGGTAATGTAAACACTGCAAAATTTTCAATCACCAGGCAATCAAGTTTTCGTCGGGATTTACAGCCTTATACATGACAGATGTGATAATATTATGTGTATATATAAAATAGATAGGTAGACTCTGGCTTGTAGGCTATCTGATGGTAAATGATCAGTGATCACCACCCTTTACAGACATTGGCACTGTAAGAAATATTAACCATTCTTAAATATAAAGTTTGCAGCTTGTTGAAAAATAAGATGTTATGTCATATGTCCCATGTGTCTGTAATTACATTGGCTCACTCATGCTGTTTAGCGGTAGAATATGTGATGAGTAGGTGGTACTTACCCAGAGAAGCTGTAGGAGCTATATAAACAAAGCCTTACCACCATGTAAATATTATTGTATCATCACTTACTTGTCCAGGCTTAGTGCAGTTGTCCACATATAATTCATCAGGCACGTCGGAAAGCAAGAGTCCAGCGCGACCGTCTGACCACGATAAGTACACGAACACCAGCAGAGTGATTAACGTCGGACCAAATGATGCGTAAATTATTACGCTTCTGCAAGTGATAACAATATTCATTGTTATATTATTTGCAACGCGTGAAATTATTAACTTAAGATCTCCTTTAAATTCGAATCTTGCTTATCACCAGAACGCGATCGTAAAATGTCAGAAAGTTATATATGAAATTGATTATATTAGTAATAATAACATTTAAAAGTTACACGTTTCGAAATTCCACGTGGGAGAAACGAAGCGACTTTTTACAGAATAGTATTAATCAGACATGTATTGTATATTATGTATATATAAGGTAAATTCAATAAAATAAAGAAACATTAAAAAATATCAATTATATATTATATGTATGTAGATAATTTATGGTATAAACATACGCTCTTCTTCATCTAAATATTGGGTATTTAAACCTATCAATTTCCAATTCTTAATTAGATTAAAAAGAGCGCAATCTTATTATAAAAATGGAATATGTTTTAGCAAACACATATACTTACTTAGGAACCGTTAGTAATTGTATGCACGCTAATAACATAAACAGCCCAGCAGCACACGCTACGTAATACTTGAACTGCGCATCAGACTGATTCCTGTACTGTCTCTCTTGTTCTCTATTCTTAAAACCAAGCGTAATCCGTCGGAGACCCTCAGAGTTATTACTGAAATTAGGAATTAATTTATAAATAGTAATAAACTATATTTATTTCGAATGAGCCAAGATGGCTCAGTGGTGAAATTAAGTACACACGTGAATTTTAAAAGATAATTGCGGGTTCAAACCTAGGCAATAACCACTGTTGCACCACCAAACTTCATTTCCTTATTTTGTGTTTAAAAATCGTAAGGAATATCGTTAAGGAAAACTTGGTGAAGAAAGCTATATGTGTTGGATGAAAATCTACAACATGTGTATCCACGAACCCGTATTTGAACAGTGTGGTGGAATAAGCTCTAAACATTCTCCTCAAAAGGAGAGGAGGACTTAGCTCAACAGTGGGACATTTAGGCTGTTGCTTTAGCTTTCATATATTTTCTAATAATATATAAATGTATGCATGTTATTAATTAGTAAATGTTTTGAAATTGTTTTCTTTGCGTAATAAAGGATCAATCAAATTACCTGCAATCGCAGCATGTTCTTTGTGGAAGTAAATGTTGCTCGATCATTGCCAAGCTCTGCAATGAAAAATAAAAAGCACATTATTTTTGGGCGATAGTATAGATAGCACCAACTTATGAATAGTCTCCATGAAAAAATAATAAGCAATATCATCACTTACAGAAATTCCAATGTTTTTAGCCAAAGTGGAGTCTGTTATATTAGCAAATGGTTTGTCAGCACCCCAACACTCCACGTATTTAGTCATCTTGCTCGATGGACGAGATCTTGTTGGCACTCCAGGAGTCGCTAAAATTACATAATTATTAAAAACTAGACTAACTGCCGCACCACACGCACATTTTATATAGATTTTACATGTCAAAAATAATAGACACAAAAGTTATCAATTACCTCTCACTTTAATAATTTGTTTTAGATTTTGATATATATATATTGGTTTGCCCGAGATGGCCCAGTGGTAAGAACGCGTGAATCTTAGCCGATGATCGTAGGTTCAAACCTGGGCAAGCACCACTGATTTTCATGTGCTTAATTTGTTATTATAATTCATCTCATGCTTGACTGTGAAGGAAAACATCGTGAGGAAACCTGCATGTGTCGAATTTCACTGAAATTCTGCCACAAGTGTATTCCACCTCCTCCTCAAAAAGGGAGAGGAGGCTTTAGTTCAGCAATGGGTTATTCACAGCCTGTTTTTTGTAGATTTTGGTAACTCTTCAAATATAAATGGTATATGGTATTTTAGTATAAATATTACATAATCTTCATAATTCGAAGGAAACATATGACAAATTAATATTAAAAAATATATGGACAAGGGTACATCTCTAAAATTCAATGCATGGTAAATACATGCATCACAGTAGGATTTGGATACATATGTGTTATAAGAGACCTTATCACTGATAACCAAATATAAAACACGAGTATATAAACAATCCCTTTTATATATTATGATGAATGGGAAATATCAATGGGTTGCAATACTATATCTGTTCTAATCTCATTCACAAATCACTCGAATTTAATGATAGTGCTCACATGCTTATGTGGGGGGGGAGTATTAAATTGCGACTAACTTAGGGACTCCACAGACATAGTACTTAACATCCGAAGAAAAAAAGGCTGTGAAGTATCTCTTGGCACGGATGATGAATCTGTATCGAAGTCTGAAGAAACAAATCAAGCACATTTAAGATTATATCTTTAAATTATAAAAGAGTTATATTGAAGACCAGTTTTAAAATATTGTTCTAACATTACTTATAATTTAAGCATTATACCAATATATAACCGGTTCAATGCTTGTTCAACCGCTTAATATAATATTTCAGTAAAAAATTACCACTGCCAATTTCAGTGAACTCCTGAAGTTTGAAAATGTGAACATGAATTAACAAAATATAACAACGATTTATAATTACCTGTTCCCATTATCGGGCTAATAGCTCCAATGATAGAACCGCTTCTACTTTTCGGCTTGGCCACAACAGCTCCATTTCCGAGTGTTTCACCAGGACTGGTAGCATTATTGTTATCGAATGCTACTGTTTTAGGTCCGTCTATTTTAACTGATGATCTTCTGCTAATGTCTGAAATGTTTATTTTATTTCCATTATTGATAATTAATTTATTAAAAAAATAGTTGGTAGGAATCACAATTGTAGTTTAGTTTGGGATATAATTATACTTAAATTATTATTTGTATGATTTGTATTTATAGAATACAAATATATAAATTCAAACTATCGTATATATTTAAACTACAAGAATATTTCAAATGACTAAAATATTTTGGTGACATTTAGCTAACGATGAAACCCAAAGGCAGATAAAAAACTCTTCAATTGGTAAGCCCTCCTCGAATTTGTGTCCATTTGATCTTTGTTGTTAGCAGTATACAAAACTACAATCAAAACAAGATACAAAAACAGCATAATTATTAGAATAATCTTTTTACCTCCAGGATTTCGTAACGACTCGACCCTTGTCACTTTGTGAGTTTCTTGTTCAATGAAGCTGTGCTGTGAAGGACATGGACTGATGTTCTCTTTTGGCTTAGTAGGAGACACGTCCTGGCATATTGAAGACACGATACTCGCCTTACGGTCCACGGTACACACTGACAGACGTCCATTCTCAGATATACCTGATTTCTGAAATATTTTTTGGGAAATAATTCAATGAATTTCGAAATGGAATTTGGGTTTAAATGTCAGATAAAACTCTGCTACTTTTGTATCCATTAACCCGTATTGTTAAATCTTGGAAAAATGGGAACCAAATCTCCAGCCGACAGAGGATGGTTACTTATTTATTATTAACGATTACTTGTTTTATTATTTGAAGAAAATTAGACCTGAACTTCCTTTTATATATTGGGTTATGAGAATGAGGAGATAAAAAAGAAAACTTTTGTTCTAAGATATTAGATGTATATATTATATAATGGGATACGTTTCAACAAAGATCTGAAAACGCGTACAATATAATATGATGCCCTATAGTCAGAACAGAATCGTAATAAATTTAATTTCAAACAACAATTGCACCATATTATAATTTATACAAAAAATGTAACTATTATTTTTAAAATCAATTATTTAACATATCCGCATTTATACTTCACATATAACCAAAACGCAGTGTAAATAGGCGTAAGTACATATAAAGCTATTTCCACTCTATATCAATCGTAATTTGCTTTGCATTCGTTGATTACTGTCCACTAGCATTATGGCAAAGTTTTATTCAATTGAGCTACTTGCTACCCAAGTAGGCACAAATATAATAAAGATTTATATTAAAGGAAATGACATTTGTATCGTTTCAAGCAATCCATAAAACTAAAAAAGAAATAAGAGCTACATATAGGGCAGAATAATTTCAACTAATACATGCAGGCTTCCTCATCTTTCATCAACTTGATTATAAACATAAAAGTACAAAAAAAGATATAATAATAATAATGTCCTGGGACATTTTACACACACGGCTATCTGATCCCAAATTAAGCTTGTACAAAGCTTGTGCTATGGAAACCAGACAACTGATATACTACATATACTACTTTTCTGTTGTAAATACATACTTATATAGATAATTATACCCAGACTCAGGACAAACGGACATATTCATGCACACAAATATCTGTCCTGGGTGGAAATCGAACCCACAATCTTCGGCGTGAAAGGCAAGCATCCACTAACCACGCCAACCGGCTCGTCAACACAAGGTAGGACATGTCTATTTAAGGTGAGAAATGGGAGGGAGCTTTGTGTTAATTTACTCTTACGATTTCAAGTCGAACAGCTAGTCTATATAAATTATGTTGTTTTAAAGCCATAACTTAGGTTAATATAATAAAACAGAATAAGTTAATATAATAAAAAATAAGTTCAAAAGAAAGACAAAAAGGCTCTTTTAAAAAGTTATTCAGTCTCCGTGTCAAAAAACTTGAACGAATCTTTCATTATTATCCTTGATAAAAAATATTAGCGTTTTATAAGTAGCTTAATTTCATTATTCCTTTATATTTTATCTAAAAATAGTCGCTTTAATTATTATGTATTTATGTGTATTAATATGTAATGTTCTATATATACATGAACTACTACACTAGGTTAGGAATAACTACAGGCCCAAGGGACATAACAACTTCGTTCCCAAGGTTGGTTATTTGTTTCTGAGAATTCTGAGAATGGTTAATGTTTCTTACATCGCCAATATCCATGGGTGGTGGTGACCACTTAACATCAGGCAGGCCCATTTGCCCATCCCTATACATAAAACCGAGCTATAAAAAAAACATAACTGTTATTATACATTATGTATATTTGTAAATATTTATAAATACTGTTATTCATTGTAAATTAGCAACCTAAGGATGCCTGGAAGGAATAGCTATTAAGCAATACGGCAACCTTATAATACAAACAATTGTGGACTTCTGTATTTTTTTTTTATGTGTGTGATGTACAATGAACTCCATTAGTACAATTTTAATTACATAAATCTGCATACAATTTATCAAGCCGTTAACTCTAATTTTACTATAATTTTAAATTATTTAAAAGATTCTTCAATTACTTCAACTATCATAAAGAAAACCTTTGAATAATTTTAATAGTGACTATTTCTGAGTATAATTACTTTAGAAATAATTTCAATGCCATTGTCTGACCAGTGAGCCTTTGAAGAACTTGAGTAACTGACATACGAATGTCACTCGTAAAATATTGAAAACCGATTGTTATATTATGCTATTTAGATGCTAATAGTATATTATTTAAATATAATAATTATTATATTTCACACTGCGGTGAGTTTCGAGTTTGTTCTTACAGAATAAATCAAACATTTTTAAATTTAATTATTCCGATCATAAGGACTGGCTTAACAATAAACTGATTACAAAATAAATTCTTTGATACCGTTCATAATATAGTAGTAAGTAGTAACAGCCTGTTAATGTCCCACTGCTGGGCTAAGGCCTCCTCTCCCTTTTGAGGAGAAGGTTTGGAGCTTATTCCACCACGCTGCTCCAAAGCGGGTTGGTAGAATACACATGTGGCATAATTTCAATCAAATTAGACACATGCAGGTTTCCTCACGATGTTTTCCTTCACCGTCAAGCACGAGATGAATTATAATCACAAATTAAGCACATGAAAATTCAGTGGTGCTTGCCCGGGTTTGAACCCACGATCATCGGTTAAGATTCACGTGTTCTAACCACTAGGCCATCTCGTTCATAATATATATTTTTTTAATTTATCAATTTCTATTTTAAAGACGCATTTATCTAAGCCAACTAAAACGAACAAAATATTTTATTGAAGATTATATTGTCAGCATTATGTGTAGATGATATAAAAAATATACATGATCTACAAAATTTGCTCTTATAAGCTCGTAATTTTTTTTAGGAAACTATTGACTTAAAAAGTATATTAATCCTATCTTGGATGCATTGCCAAGCTAAGGTTTCAAACAAATTTCTATACATTTATAGATAATAATTGCTCCGTGACTGTCAGGCAGATAAATTTATAAATAAGTAACAACCAGTCAATGTCCCATTGCTGGGCTTATGACTCCTCTATTTTTTGAGGAGAAGGTTTGGATCTTATTTCACGCTGCTCCAATTAGGATTGGTGGAATGCACGTGTGGCAGAATTTCAGTGGAATTTGATACATGCAGGTTTGATACATGCAGTGGTGCTTACCTGAGTTGAACCCGCGATCATCGATTAAGATTTACGAGTTATAACCACTGGGCCATCTCAGCTTTTATACATAATGATATATTAATTTTAAACTGATTAATTATGTAACTATTGATTGATTCCTATGAGTATCTTAATGGTAGGCTAGAAGAGATATGGAATATTCACATCTGTCCACTTTCATTTCCTTATTAAATATTAAGATCACACAAGCAGTAAACCTTAAATATTTTTTTTTATAAAATATGTAGGCAAGCAGGCCAATGGGCTACCTGATAGTATGTGAACATTTGTGTACACTAGACTTACAACGACGACAGTAATAATAAGCCTTTATGTATTCACCCATGGGAATGACAATTATTACCGTATTCCCCATACCGTGATTCGTATCAGAAATGTTATCTATATGCAATAATATTATTTAGATTGGATTCCAATACACAGCTTCTGATGTTTGAATTTGATAAAACTTGAAATATACTATGTACTAAATAAATACTAGTTATAAATTTACTATATTAACTATTTTATGTTTAAATATTTACTTATGTACAATATTGAAAAAACCAACCAGTTAGGTATGTTAAACCGTAAAATATATATTTTAGATGGATAAAATTTTTTCTTACATTTACACGTTTTCAAAATATGAAGCCAGTCACGATTCAGTTTTACAAGTTTTTAATTTTATTTGATCTGTTGGTATGGGTGAGTCTTTTTTTTTATAGAATAGGAAGGCGGACGAGCATATGGGCCACCTGATGGTAAGTGGTCACCAAACGCCCTTAGACATTGGCATTGTAAGAAATGTCAACCATCGCTTACATAGCCAATGCGCCACCAACCTTTGGAACTTAGATTTTATGTCCCTTGTGCCTGTAATTACTGGCTCACTCATCCTTCAAACCGGAACACAACAATAACAAGTACTGCTGTTTTGCGGTAGAATATCTGATGCGTGGGTGGTACCTACCCAGACGAGCTTGCACAAAGCTCTACCACCAGTAAAACATATGTAATTTATCGATTTATTATAATATAAGTTTAAATATTATTGTTACGCAAACTTAAGACAACACGTTGATCAATCATTCAATGTCATAACCTTACTACTCACTAAAAATGTTTGTTCTCTACCATCAATCATACTGAATACTCGTGTAGTTTCGATCGAACAATAAAAAAGCAAATAAATTGTACACTTACGTATAATTTTTCAACAAATACAATACGTACAAACGAATGGAACGAATTTAAAAAAAAACATTTAATAAAAATTCAACTGAATTCATTTATTTGTATATTTATAAATGTTCACAATTATTTCAAATAAAAATTAAATCGTAAATATAAATATATTATTTGTATTACTGATATTGTCATAAGCCACCAACGCTTAAGGCGTTTAGATTATATGTAGGATGTCTCATTGTTTGTGTTTCCAAAGAGTATCATAAAAATTGGAAAAAATAATTATATCTGTGATAAATTAGCACTGGCAGCATACATATCGTAGCTGTGACTGGCTACTTCAGTTTATTTACTATTACGCTTTTAGGCGGGTAATTGGTAACCGTCAGTGTGATACATCGATATGATCTGTAAATGATTTTTATCTCAGCTAATTTGAATTGATCCTTTTATGTCTTGACAAAATGTCGTGAAATTCGTATTATGATTAATTACTTATTTTAATTGATATTTCACTTCTGTCCTAAAAATACATATAATTGTAACTTGTACATATATGTGTTACCTGTTATATGAATCCATACTTGGTATAGATCTCATATAAATAGATAAATATATATATATATATATATATATATATATATATATATATATATATATATATATATATATATATTATAATATACCAGTAGCTTTTTTTTGCATAACAGTTAAAATACCAAGATGGCCGAGATGATCTAGTGGTTAGAACGCGTGAATCTTAACGAATGATCGTGGGTCCAAGCCCGGAGAAGCACCACTGAATTTTCATGCGCTTAATTTGTTTTTATTAATTTGTGTTGTATCGTGCTTGACAGTGAAGGCAAACATCGTGAGGCAACCTGCATGTGTCTAATTTCACATGTGTATTCTATCAACCCGCAATGGAGCAGCGTGGTGGAATAAGCTCCAAACCTTCTCCTCATAAGGGAGTGGAGGCCTTAGCCCAGTTTTGGGACATTAACAGGCTGTTACTGTAAATATGATCATATATCAAATACCTTACCACATGAATAATGTATTGTATCTTCCATTACTAAATTTATTCTAATTTAGACTTATTTTCTTTTTCTCTCAACAGAATTTATATTAATATAGAAGTATATAACTTGACTTGGTCAAAGTGAAATCATCTCATGTCGTATTTACGTTTTGACAAGTATATACGACTTACCGAGGCGACCAGGACCACCCAGAATCATGGCGGAGACTCTGCAGGATTTGGAAGAGATGCTAAACAGCCTGAGCGATCCTTCAAGACAAGTAGGTCTCGGGATGAACATTGAAAATACCAAAATTATGGCAAACCGTCATGTATCCCTGAGACCAGTGGTCGTAAATGGCTCTCCACTTGAAGTTGTGCAGGAATATATCTACCTGGGCCAAACTACACAACTTGGCCGGCACAACTTTGAGAAGGAGGCTAAAAGAAGAATACGTTTGGGCTGGGCGGCATTCGGGAGGTTACGTCATATATTTGAATCGTCGATCCCACAGTCGCTTAAGACCAGGGTCTTCAATCAGTGCGTCCTACCTGTAATGACTTACGGTGCCAACCATCCCAAGATCGGGATGGTTGGCATTCTATGGGGGAGGCTTTCGTCCAGCAGTGGACGGCAAAAGACTAAAAAAAAAATATAACTTACCTTCGGTGGTACAATAAGATAGGTTTCAACTTTATGGTCGGCAAGGTAACCTTCACGTGACGCGCCGTCACCTGGTTCCACCTCGAATTTCCCACCAAGTTGGAGCATCGTCGATTTTGTTATGTGAACACGTCTGTGTAAAAAATAACTCATTATGTTAAAATAATTAAACTCATATGCAGTCAATGTGGGTTTTATACATTTAGGCGTAAGGGACTTGTGTCTTTAATCACACTTTTTTTTAATAAGTATAGGTAGGCGGACGAGCAAATGGGCTACTTGATGGTAAGTACATTGGCATTGTAAGATATGTTAACCATCGCTTATATCACCAATGCGCCAACAACCATGGGAACTAAGATGTTATGTCCCTTGTGCCTGTAATTACCGGCTTATGCTTTAAGCCGATACATTAATTTAGAGTATTAATGTTTGGCGGTAGAATAGTGGATGGTATCTACCAAGAATGTATAAACCCCTAATGAGGGAATAAAATATTTATTAATTTTATATTATAAAGTTTATAAAAGTGTAAAAGTCAGAACAATACATTTATCAAAATGTAGATCAAGAGATGATCCAATATTGATAAAATGTTCATATTATTTTTTCGAACTAAAAGAAAGTTTCTGAATTAGAAAAAAAAAACAATTTAAATAACAGCCCTGTGTTGCATGTTGGCTACTAAATTATTCAGTAAAAGTTTCATCGCTTGCCGCTTTCAACGATAAAAGCTTCCACAAAAAACACGCCACTAAAAACAAAAATAAAACTGAAATATTTTGTAAACTAGACATGGTTGTACAGTTAACCTCTAACTCTATGTTTGTCGCATTAAAATTTTACCTGAAAACTAAACTCTAATTCAATTATATTTGACCATAAAAGATTTTTTTTAATCGAGTAAATAAATCTTTTAGTGGGAATTCGCTTATGTTAGTGAAACTAAATCAAGTAAAATTTGCATACCTTTGTTATGGGCATAATAGAGTAAGAAAGTTTTAAATCTAATGTTACCTTGCTTACTGACTATAATCATATCAGAAAAGGGACTTCGCTTAATGAGCAATCAGAATTAAAAGTCATCAGTCGTATTAAATATCAACCAATATCGTATATCAACCCCTATCGTCAATGAAATATTGCAATTCATTTATTTTAAATTGTCATTGTTATATGTGACATTTATGACACTGATATTTGAACAAAGGGATGGATATTGTAAAAACGAACGGAAAATAATTTTAATTGCCAATTTATTAAAAACATTAAGGAACAGAAAGCTTAAGTCGCACATTAGATTAGAACGTTATCTAAACTACGCCTGAACGCCTTCCAGTTGTGATGCCATCCATCAGATTTTGTGAGATAGAATTGTACTCGTGTGCGCACACACTCACGTGCAGTTGGCTGGCTAGTCTCCCTTGAGAATGCCCGCCGTTACCGAAATCATTGTTAAAGTAAATAGATCTAAGCTTGATCATTAATATATTATTATTTTTTCTCATAGTGCCTTTAATAAAACTTATATAATTGACAGAGTATTTCAAACTAAATAAAGAAAATAAAAACCTACAATAATATTTAATTTGTTTTATGTAAATTACTAAAAACCCATATCGCTCTGATGACGTAAATATATATGAAAAAATAATCAATTTAATTTCCTTTGCATTGCACGGTATAGAGTAAACAGCCACTATCCATCATGAGGTAAACTTTCACGGCAGAGTTTGCGTTTGCATGCATTTTGCATATGCATAAACTGTAAATGAAGTTTACGTTCATATTTCATATGCCATATTTACACTGCTCTAGTCCATTTCAATCTATTTGAGATGAGATTCGTTTCGTAAGTGTTAAAAATGCATACGAAATATTTGCAACCGTTAAATTTCTTGCTATGTTATATAAACTTCCACATAATGTAACAGCTTAGGTAACATTACGAAGCGTATGAATTATTCTTATTTCTCACTAAATGTTCCGGATAAATAATAATTACATTATATTTAATCTAGTAAGTTAGCTGAGATGGCCTAGTGGTAAGAACGCGTGAATCTTAACCGATGATCGTGGGTTCAAACCTGTTTGAATTTTCATGTGCTTTATCTGTGTTTATAAATAATCTCGTATTTGTCGGTAAAGGAAAATATTGTGAAGAAACCTGCATGTGTCTAACTTCATTGAAATTCTGCCTTCTCCTCAAAAGGGAGAGGAGACCTTAGCCCAGCAGTGGAACATTAACAGGCTGTTACTGTACTGTAATCTAATAAATCTTTATTATACTATAAAGATATATTTGACCTTTATACTCATTGCTATATATGTTTTTAAGTCTTTTTAATCTCACGTAACCCAATATTGCCTGTAAAACGATCGCTGTAAGAGATAAGGCCGCTGTTGCATGCAATTTTATTTTCCGTAAAATGTTTGTAATTAAGTGCAATAAAATGTGTCTATCTTTTTTAAAGTTTTTTTTCTGGTAAAACTTAATCAATCATGTTGTAGAATGTTTTGACCTACCCGGCGATACCACCAGATTCCATGTGATTAGCAAGCGTGACGTCATCGCTCCACACATCAAACTGCCACTTTCGTAAGCCAAGAACACCACACAGCACGTTCCCAGTGTGAATGCCAATTCTCATGTCCACGTTGAAGCCAGTTGCTTCTCTTACAAAACTGCAATAATATAATTTGCAATTATAATATTCTTTTGCATGAAAGCTATAAGAGGAATCCACTTGGGAGATACTTTGCCGCTTACCTATATACTTTTCATTGGAAAATTTAAAAAAAAATCCTGAACAAAAAACTGCTTATAAATACGATAACACTAGAAAATGAATTTTAGTACTCCTTAAGCTTTTTAAACGCAAACTAGTACGTTCGCGTTAGTGATAATAATTTCTATTCTGTTCATGTTATTTTACTACTATCAGTTATGATCCTTTTTTAGGTTTTGTTAAACACCGATTTCTCTCTTTCTGTCAACACTGATTCAGCATTTGAAAGAAGAACACGGCATTATTTAATTAATCATCCCCTAAGCAATGTCACTTAGTTAAAGGCGAAAATATTTATTACAAAGTTCTGTAATAAAGTTAACTTATTCAGTATTCATCTATTATATTGAAATACAACAAACAGTGGGCTGGTTTTAGTATGTTATTTTAACTCCTTACAATTTACAAATAAAATGACAGTTCAGGAACGAACTTTATAGACATTTTTTGTATTCATTATATTACAAATTATTTTATTTGTAATGTTGTTTATTAAAATAGGCGAGTAGAATGGCGAATATTTCACCTGATGGTAAGTGATATAACCGACCATACACATTAGCAAATAATAAGAAATAGTAAGAAATATTAACACATAATTTACACCATCAATGCACCATGAACCTTGGTAAATAAGATGTTATATCCCTTTAGCTACACTAGCTCACTGTATTATACATCTGTATTTCAAGATTTAAGGGGTAAAAATTCAGGTAAATAGAATTTATTGACGACTTACCGTATCGCTTCAATCATTTGTAATCCCATATTCACACAGTTGTACGCGTGGTTCGGTCTCGAAACTGGGAGACCAGAAACGCAATAGTAACAGTCGCCAAGGATTTTGATCCGCATGCACTGGTTCTCCTGGAAAATAACAAATTTTAATAGACAGACAATATTTTAAGAAGCATACATAATTAATTATATGCCAGGTTTCGATTTTATGATTTTTGCAGAACATTTTTATATACATATTTATTTACCAATAAATAAATAGAAAACTCAAGTTAATAAAATATCAATAAATAATATTAATAATAATGTCCTCCAGACCGATTTCGACCACGGCGGCCAATCTCAAGAGAGATGAACCAACTACGCAGGAGATATAATAGTGCCGAAGTGCGTGCGCAAACACAGGTGCACTCTCTATTCCCTAACTCTCATAATCTGATGGGACGGCAGGACCGTCGGCTTTACGTGCTTTCTGAGGCAAGGGAATGTACACACTTCCAACTTCCAGACTCCGAGCTGCTACTGAGAATTTTCTGACAGAAAAACCCAATAACTTTTTATTGGCCCGACCTGGGAATTGAACCCAGGACCTCCGGGTCTGCAGCCTTACATCAAGCCACTAGACCAACGAGGTATTCAAAGAAATAAGGATTAGTATGTACAGGATAATGAAAGAGTTGGAAGGTAGTACATACAAGATACATAAGTTTAATTTTTAAATTAATTAAGAAGAGTAACCGCAGAAAACGGTCGTGAATTGTCAGAAAGTGATATGCGACATTGATCATTATAATTATAACATTTTACGAATACACGCATCAAAATAGTATATCAACATAAGTCGGTTGTCAACATTTTATGGGTGGGTAATGAAGTGGGTTTTTACAGAATAGCACTGCGGATCAGACCGTAAAACATAAGACTTTTCATTCCGCATATGATTAATTTAAGTAGATTGCTTGAAAACAACCAAATATGTACGTGTATATATATATATATACGTACTATTGCTGTTCATGAATTCATTTACATATGGTTTACATAATTCTACTGGTGGTAAGGCTTTGTGCAAGCCCGTCTGGGTAGGTACCACCCACTCAAAACAGTAGTACTTGGTATTGTTGTGTTCCGGATAGAAGGGTGAGTTAACAAGTGTAAGGAAAAGTTAACAAGTCATGCCCATGGTGGCCCATATGCTAGTCCATCTGCCAATACTGTATAAAAAAAATATAACATTAAATTAATATAAAAATCCTGTTTTCAATTCGTTCTTTAAATGCTAATTTTCTTGCAAGTTACTCTAGTACTTTATTTCGAATTTTCGAACTTTAAATTTAATTTAATGTTGTAAAATAATAAAAGAGCTTATTTTAATAAAGTATATTTTTATTATGGCTTTATCAAACTACCTACCTATAAAATTTTATGACGAGTTCAAGTTACAAGTATTAAGTAAGCACAATTAACCTACTACCAAAATATTAATAATATAATAATATCCTGGGACATTATTCACACACGGCCATCTCATCCCAAGTTAAGCAGAGCTTGTGCTATGGAAACCAGACAAGTGATATACTACACTTTACTACTTTTCTTTTGTAAATACATACATATATAGATAATTACACCCAGACTCAGGACAAACAGAAATGTTCATGCACACAAATGTCTGTCCTGGATGGGAATCGAAACCACAACCCTAGGCGTGAAAGAAAAGTATCTACCAACCACCCCAACCGGCCTGCTTAAACTGTATTTACATAAAATATATTTTATATAAAAGTTTCCCTCTTATTAGCCTTTGTTCAGTGTTCTAGTTTAAGTAATCTACATAAACTAAGAACATTAAAAATGATATTTATAATGGAGACATAATGTATGAGAGCATTCATGCCATTTTTCTTGTTCAAGCAACAATACCATCGTTCAGCAATCTACTACCACAGATTAATTAAAATATAGAGCTTTTATAAAAAATAAAACTAATAAGAAAAGGCTCACAAATAATTATCCTCGTCACCTTGATAATCTATTTTTTTAAGTCCTTAATAATGTAATATTAATATTATAAAAATAAAATTCAAGGTTATTCGATTGGTTGACCTTTCTTTTCTGCCGCAAGAGAGCAATTATTTATATGTCAACCTGATTTCTGCATGGACATATTTTTTAGTACATTTAGAAGTTTCTATTGTTAAATTTGAAGTAATCTGTGTATTTTTTATACTCTGTGTTCTGACAAGTGAACAAAGAGGCATTGTTAGTTGAAATGAAAATTGATGGGCGATAAGGCATTCATTAGGCAATTATTTTAATTAAAGCCTAAATGATACTCACTCTAAACCCCGTTTAATTAAGGGTTCCGGTCGAGTGAATTTTTTTTTTATACAATGCGAAGGCGGACGAGCATATGGGCCACCTGATGATAAGTGGTCACCAACAAAAATAAACATTGGCATTGTAAGAAATGTTAAACATCGCTTACATAGCTAATGCACCACCAACCTTGGGAACTGTGTTATGTCCCTTGTGCCTGTAAGTGTAATTACACTGCCTCACTCACCTTTCAAACCTTTTGCGGTAGAATATCTGATGAGTGGGTGGTACTTACCCACCAGTCACCTAATCAATCTTTACTATTCCGTAACAGCCTGTGAATGTCCCACTGCTGGGATAAAGGCATCCTCTCCCTTTTTTAAGGAGAAGGTTTGGAGCTTATTTCAGCACGCTGCTCAAGTGCGGGTTGGTGGAATACACATGTGACAGAATTTCAGTGAAATTAGACACATGCAGGTTTCTTTACGATGTTTTCCTTCACCGTAAAGCACGAGATGATTTATAATCACAAATTAAGCACATGGAAATTCAGTGGTGCTTGCCTGGGTTTGAACCCACGATCATCGGTTAAGATTCTCGCGTTCTTACCACTGGGCCATCTCGGCTTGATCTTTACTATTCATTTAACATAAATGTAATTAAAATTGCTCTTAGGTGTCTAAGAGCAATTGTCTTTACACAATATCAATATTGATTAGCCAATATAGGATAATTATATTATGACGTCACATAAATATATAAACGTAAACATTATTTATCATTAACATATATATACTAATATTTATGCGAAAGTATCTCTGTCTATCTGTTACGCTTTTAAGGATAAACCACTGAGCTGATTTTGATAAAGTATGGTTACTTTTTTACCTAAAGACAAATTAGGCTAGTGTATGATAATTAAATATTAATATTAAATATTGTGACGGGCCGGTTGGCGTGGTTGGTAGATACTTGCCTTTCACGCCGAAGGTTGTGCGTTCGATTCCCACCCAGGACAGACATTTGTGTGCATGAACATGTCTGTTTGTCCTGAGTCTGGGTGTAATTATCTATATAAGTATGTATTTACAAAAGAAAAGTAGTATATGTGGAATATCAGTTGTCTGATTTCTATAGCACAAGCTTTGTACAAGCTTAATTTGGATCAGATGGCCGTGTCTGAATAATGTCCCAGGATATTATTATTTATTAACATTTAGTTCAATATCCAAGCGCAAAGCAACCCTAACTAACAATATGACAATGTTGTTTGTACTGGATCGTGTGTCTTAACTAAGTTGAGCGCTAAGGCATAAGTATTTCAGTAAATAAGTGTTTAGGTCTGGTTATGTAATGGATAAATTTCATTGTTAAATAAAGTGGTCATGTTTTCGTTTAAAACTTACCTATACTAATAATATATATGTGAAAGAAGCTATGTACAGAAGCGATTTAGATAAAATTGCTGATTTAAAATGTATAAAGCAAGCTTAAGCCCCAAGGAAGAGTACAGGCCACATTTTTTACACCTAAAATCTGCCTAGTCTATATTTAATATTAAGATATTTTAACTAATAGGTTGAAATTCGATAATAATAATTATTATTGTAATTTTTAGGTAAACACATTATGACTTTGCATGTTTCAAACATTTCTATTTGATTGATTTCTCATTTGTTTTATTGCATATTTTTGTTATAGTTATTCAAAACTGAATGCCAAAATAATATGATTATTGCTTAAAAATAATTCAGAAGCACAAACAAAATTTAAGAAAATAAAATGTCATTATGAATATTTTAGAAAACTTTATATAAGGAGAGAAATATGCTCCATATTTGGTCTGCGAACAACCGCGTAAGTGTTGAGCTAACATTTGTTTATCACTTAACATTTTCTATTTACATTTCGTGATAAAATTGAACTTCTAAGAATATTTACTAAAACATTTTTAGTAATACGCATATATAGATAGGAGATATTATAGTGCACAAGTGTGTGCGCAAACACACACCTCTCTTCCCTCACTCTCATAATCCGACGGGATGGAAATTTGACACGACCGGAAAGAATTCAGGCACAGGACCCAATAGAAAAACCCAATAACTTTTTTTTGGCCCGACCTGGGAATTGAACCCAGGACCTCCGAGTCTAAGACCTTACATCAAGCCACTAAACCAACGAGGCAGTCGATTATTATACATCTATATACTATTAACGTATTAATTGTCACCGAGTTAACTGACATGTGGACCTTGCTCACGTGCAGCCTTGAGGCGGACTGTCAACAATCTTATGAATGTCAAATGATGATGATGATGATGATGAAATGAAAATATATCAAGATAAGATCATAGACAATTTTAAGTACTTTTTATAGTTTTAACATATTCCTAACAATTTTAACCCTTATTGCATGAGATGGCCCAGAGGTAAGAAATGCCAAACCCGGGCAAGCATCACTGAATTTTCATGCGCTTAATTTGTGGATATAATTCATCTCGTGCTTGACGGTGAAGGAAAACACCGTGAGGAAACCTGCATGTGTCTAATTTCAATGAAATTCTGCCACATGTGTATTCCACCAACCCGAATTGGAGCAGCATGGTGAAATAAGCTCCACACCTTCTCCTCAAAAAGGGAGAAGAGGCCTTAGCCCAGCAGTGCGGCATTCACAGGCTGTTACTGCTGTACTGCATTGGGTTTGTTTAATAAACAATACAATATCTAAACATTATTTAAACCATTAAAAATTCTGGACATATAGCTTAAACGTTATCATTTTATAAGCACAAAAAGGGTAAAGGACATATTCAATGTGTTTTCATGGCCCCTAAAAAGAATTGTAATATTTTTAAGTAAGATACATTTACTGGTGGTAGGGCTTTGTGCAAGCTCGTCTGGGTAGGTACCACCCACTCATCAGATATTCTACCGCAAAACAGCAATACTTGATATTGTTGTGTTCCGGTTTGAAGGGTGAGTGAGCCAGTGTAATTACAGGCACAAGGGACATAAAATCTTAGTTCCCAAGGTTGGTGGCGCATTGTCTATAAGCGATGGTTGACATTTCTTAGAATGCCAATGTCTAAGGGCGTTTGGTGACCACTTACCATCAGGTGGCCCATATGCTCGTCCACCTTCCTATTCTATAAAAAAAAAAAAATTATCAAATATATTATATTTAGTCGCTATAGAAGCATTACACTTCCTAATTTAATGTCCAGCATCTACTAGTACATAAAGAAATAACTCGGTCTCAAGCAGAACCGGCTAAAAAATCGACGGTTTTATTAAAATATTTTTATTATAGTTTGAAACGCCTTATTCTGACTGTTTCATTTGCATGGTGTGCTATTTATAATGTATAGTTTTATAATAACCTTTACTGGTGGTAGGGCTTTGTGCCAGCTCGTCTGGGTAGGTACCACCCACTCATCAGATATTCCACCGCAAAACAGCGTTACTTTGTATTTTTGTTGTTTAATTTGGAAGTGTGAGTGAGCCAGTTTAATTAGAGGCACAGGGTCATAACATCTTAGTTCCTAAGGTTGGTAGCGTAGGCGATGTAAGCTTTGGTTAACATTTTTTACAATGCCAATGTCTACGGGCGTTGGTGGCCACTTACCATCAGATGGCCCATACGGTCGTCTGCCTACGTATTATATAAAAAAAAAAACAAACGTTCTTTAAGATATTTTTTAACTCTACTATACTTGACCTACCAAAGTTGCATATAAAATAGCAATATCATTCAATGTAAGTTGCTAGTATGATTCTATAAGGGTCTTATTTACTTAATTTATTACAAGAACCTAACCTAACCTTACGTATATAAGATTAGCGGGTGATTAGTTAAACAATGCTGGCTTTTTCTTTCGAATGTTGAATCAATATTGAAAGAAAGAGAGAAAACAGTGTTAAACTAAACAGTCGCTAAGCAATGTTTATAAGTAAGGCCGTAAATAAATAAAGTCCTAATAAATATATTACTATACTATTTTAAAGCGCGTTTGTACTTTATACGTAAACTAGTTAAAAAACCAACTGGATTAGTTGCTTCGTTCTTATGTGAACGATTGACAAATCAACAAACATACTTTCACATTTTATAATAAATTATTAAAATAATATTGGAAGGAAATCTTCAGCCAGAAAAGATGCAATTTACGATACAAGTCCTGTAACGCATTTTTTACAAATAAAAAAAATACCTGAGCGATTTGATCAAATCTTCCAAATAATTCATTCAAAGTCTTCACCAGGTCAGAGGCGCTCAAACGTTCGGACAGTGGTGTGAAGTTAACAATATCAGCGTACAAGATACTGACGTTATTGTGACGTTGCACGTGCATCTCATGGAAGCGAGTCTGCTTAGTGCTGTCTGCGCACGCATCCGCCATTTTGAGCATGATGGAACGTTTAACCTGTAACAAAAGCATAATTGGTTTTCATAATATTCTTGGTATTTTCTGTAAGACATGTCGATGGTCCGTTACAAATCATATAGATATAAAAGACGAAGTCATGTGAAAATAATTGTTCTTATTTAACAGTTACTTGTGTTAATAAACTACTAACAAAATACGCAGACATTCATTATGTAAATGATGAAAGATGTAACATTACCAAATACAGTATAGGTTTAACGTCTTTAGTAACAGTTTTGCAAAGCATATGCTGCAAGAAACGGTCTTGGCACTTCACAAATACCATTAACAAATGTTAAAACTGAGTGCGTTTTATTGATTAAATTTCATCAATATCGAATATTTTACAAATTGATTCTACATCAAGTTTCGAAATAGTTCTTACAGAAAACCTACTAGACCTAAATATCATTGCGCCTACAATAATTTAAGAGTAACACCGGTATAAAGATATATGATATTATAAAACTATAGGCTACGTTTGTTAAAAATATTTCTTTCAAACTTTGCTTATTGTTAAAATCAAAATTACATTTCGGAATAAACAACTTTAACAAAACATTTTATGAGATTATTCATTAATGTACTTTAATACCATTTGTTTAAATACGGTAACAGTAACAGCCTGCTAATGTCCCACTACTGTGCAAACGCCTCCTCTTCCTTATGAGAAGAAGGTTTGGAGCTTATTCCACCACGCTGCTCCAATGCGGGTTGGTAGAATACACATGTGACAGAATTTTAATGAAATTAGGCACATGCAGGTTTCCTCACGATTTTTTCCTTCATCCACGAGATGAATTATAAACACAAATTAAGCACATGAAAATACAGTAGTGCTTGCCCGGGTTTGAACCCACGATCATCGGTTAAGATTCACGCGTTCTAACCACCAGGCCATCTCGGCTTTTACAAAACACAGTACTCATTCACATCTATGCTCTTCTCATGTCACTTCGTATGTAAATAAGTAATTTTCTCCGTTTATTTATTTCAACTAAAATAGCGTTTACAGAAGTAAAATATTTCTCTTTGCATAAAATTAAACAAATACACGACTCCTCCGTTTTATTTTATTTATAGAAAGTGAGTTAGTACAATTATCATTTCATAATATTCATGAATGTTCAAACAACAAAAGGGACGTCGGAACCATTTTATTTACCATGAACAGTTCAGGTAAATTCTTGTAATACCTTCAATATCATATGAATAAATAGAAAGTTCTAGAGATTCCAGACAAATTATGATGCAATTATCGTTGTCAGGTGACGATTCAAGAATTGCGTGTGAAAGATTTTGCGTCATGACTCAAGATTATTTACTTTAAGGTTATTAATCTCATAATTGTTTCACGCAAGTATCAAGACTACGTGACTAAGGGTACTGCGGTCTTCCGGAAAAGCGAGGGTTTTTTATTTTTTACAGTGCGATGATAAATAAATATTTAATTCAGAATTAGAAACAACTAAGCATAAATAAAACGTTATCAATTATAACATTAATGTAACTAAAGATGTCACAACTTTAACTACGGATGATATTCTCAATTTGTGCGCACATGCAATTTTGTCCAATTTCCACATCTATTGGTAATCCAAGTAATAATTCTCTCCCTTTTTAGAAATATATATGAAATATATTTAACAGTTTCAACTTTTCACTTCGGCTGTCCCTTTGACATACTGTTTGTTTTTACATTGTTTTCGATGGGATAATTTATTATCATATGAATAAATGAAAAAAAATCGGGACATAATATCTTATTTTCCAAGGGCCACTAGTGCATTGGCGATGTAAGCGATGGTTAACATTTCTTACAATGCCAATGTCAATGGGCATTGGTGGTGTTTTATAAAATATTTATCAATGTTTTTATATAAATAATCAATATTATTACGGATATACATAACATTGTAAATATGCTGTGATGTCACCGTAAGTACACCAACTTTGTCATCATCCCGGAGAGAGTCTCTAGCTCTAAGACTGTAGCTCTACCAGCTCTTTTTTGATGTACGAATACAGTTCTTATGTCTGCAGAATTACCTTTAGAGTAATATGTAAAAAAGGATATGTGTAAGTACTGAGATGAGGAGTGTGAGAAAGAACGGACGAAGAATAAATATTGTGCCAACCCCACGTAGTGGGAAAAGGACAGGAAGAGGAATATGCCATATGACATTAAACTATCAAAATATTTAAAGTATACCCATCATATTAGCTGTCTAATTTTCCTAATCGCGTATGTTGTGGAGCTTAGTCTACCTGCAAGGAATAGCAAATGAGAATCCACTGGAGCTTTGAATCGATACTAATGCCTAAAAGAACTGTATTGCATGTTTACATTAGCTACATTATATTCACATTAGATATAAAATATCAGACAAAGTTGAACCTTAACCTTAATTAATCAGCCTATTTTTTTATTGTATTTTCATGTTTCGTTTATTTATTTTTCGTACTATTTGTGATTACATTTAAGTGTGTAAATTTCGTAAGTATATGTTTAAAATTAACTTAAAAATATCCACCTTAAGATTATTAATACCTCCTAATTACCTAAAACATAGTACCTAAGATGGAATGGCGATTTAATTGTACACATTGTGTAACCTCTGTTCTCTTGTAAGTGACAATAATATGTCGTATTGAGAATAAATGTCTTTAAACCTGAGTTGAACTAAAAAATATGATGACAGCTTTTCGTCTGCGTCAGCGTCGTAATTCCTTCATTGGCAGCAGATCAGAAGAACTTTACTTAATAAAGCCCTCAGTGACAAAATATATTCCTAGAATTGTCGAGTGACTCTTTTCTATATAATCAGTGATTTTTGTACTTAATATAAATCGGTGTTAAATCAGTTATTCAGTTGCAATTTGTATTAAGTTGAGATGTATTTCAACCACGCGTGATCGTCTGTGTCCAAACCGGTTCATTAACAATGACCCAAATATACTCAGCTCACGTACGCCCGATGAATAAAACACGTCTACATTTCTTGTAAATGCTTAAAATGAATGAACGAATCAACAATAATAATGTTGCTTTAGTTAGCAATGTGTCTTTTTAAGATTATTTTCATTTAAAGTAAGAAAAAAACACTCTGTCATTTTTACTGGTTAAAAAGATTAAATAAATTATATACACTACCTGGAAATTTTCAATGAAAATGAGGAATAATAACATAAGTCGGTTGTTAACCAACTTTATAAATTATTTACAATTTCAATCAATCAATCAATCAACAGCCAATCATTGTCCACTGCTGAACATAGGCCTCTCCCAAGGTGCGCCAAAGCTCCCTGTCCTCCGCCTTCCGCATCCATTTACAATTTAATAAAACTATATTCCAGGGCTCAGCGTCATAAGTATACCGGACAAAGGTTACTACAGGAAATATCTATCTTTACTTCCCCGCGTATCAAAATATCAATGCCAGTTATACGTTAAAATATGTTTTTTTAATACCACGATTTTATTAACTAATATAATTTGTATGTTTGTTTACTTGTTTGATTAGATCTGATTTAGCATTCGATTTTCATTTAATTTTCTTATGTTTCTTATAAGTTTATGTAGTAGTGGACTAGGAGTACGTACAATTACCATAAAACCAAAGTTCATCCACAATTATTCGCCTTTGATGGTTTTTCTTTATAGAATAGATAGGCGGATCAGCATATGGGTCACCTGATGGTTTGAGGTCACCAACGCCCGTAGACATTAGCATTATAAGAAATGTTAACCCATTGCTTACATGGCCAATGCGCCGCCTTGGGAACTAAGAGCTTATGTCCCTTGTGCCTGTAATTACACTGGCTCACTCACCCTTCAAACCGGAACACAACAATATCAAGTACTGCTGTTTTGTGGTAGAATATCTGATGAGTGGGCGGTACCTACCCAGACGACCTTGCACAAAGCTCTACCACCAGTATTTTGGTGTTGGTGTTTTCGGTCTCTTTATTTTTTATAACGATATTTTAAATTTTATCTTTTTTCTAACTCGGCTAAACACATGAATTTTATAGTCCTATAAATGGTATTCTCTTAAGCTGTCCTAAAAATTACAGTAACAGCCTGTTAATGTCCCACTGCTGGGCTAAGGCCTCCTTTCCCTTTTGAGGAGAAGGTTGTGGAGCTTATTCCACCACGCTGCTCCAATGCGGGTTGGTAGAATACACATGTGGCAGAATTTCAATGAAATTAGACACATGCAGGTTTCCTCACGATGTTTTCCTTCACCGTTAAGCACGAGATGAATTATAATCACAAATTAAGCACATGAAAATTCAGTGGTGCTTGCCCGGGTTTGAACCCACAACCCACATCATCGGATAAGATTCACGCGTTCTAACCACTGGGCCATCTCGGCTTTTTTTTTTAATTAATCAAATATATATAAAATATTATAAAATTACAATCTTCTATAAATGGTACTCATAAAATTGTTATGAATACGAACATTATTTTTTACTATTAAATTTAGATAAACAAGAACTCAAAGTCGAAGACAAAGTCAAAATCTTTATTCGATAAAATAAGTTTTACTCTTGGTTATTGATTGTTAAAAATAAAACACAAAATACAAAAAAAAACTGTCGATTTGCATACTCGCTGAGAATATTAAGACAAAAACAACAACATGACAACCAAATATTTAAAGAGTTAAAAAGCCTTATATAATAAACTAATTAAAATATAGTGCAGGATTCCAAATCATAAAAACTAACAATTTTAACGGAAACAAAACAATGATTCTATACCGGAGAAATCTCGCAAAGTCCTATATTTATAATGATATGTAATTATTTACACACATTATTATTGTTAAGTTGATATATGTTTGATATATAAAGCCGCTTTTAATGAAATGTAAACTAAACGGTTTCTTGGTATATAATATAACAATCCTATTCATATATAAATTTTGTAATCTTCACCCGTTTTGAAGACAACGTTTAAACGAGAAACAAAGATCAAAGACAAATTGAATATAACGATATCAACTATAAAAAAGTACTGGTGGTAGAGCTTTGTGCAAGCTCGTCTGGGTAGGTACCACCCACTCACCAGATATTCTATCGCAAAACAGCAGTTCTTAGTATTGTTGTGCTCCGGTTTGAAAGATCAGTGAACCAGTGTAATTGAGGGCACAAGGGACATAACATCTTAGTTCCCAAGGTTTGTGGCGCATTGGTTATGTAAGGGATGGTTAACATTTCTTACAATGCTAATGTCTATGGACGTTGGGACCACTTACCATTAGGTGGTACATACGCTCGTCCGCCTTCCTATTCTATAAAAAAAGTCGGTTTGAAATCACAGACAGACCTTAAAGTTTATTTAAATGCTCGTAGATATATTAATGTGATTTTTTCGGTATCACTTCAACTTCGTCTTATCGCGTCAGTGTTATCAAGAGCGATCGTCGTTCTTAATACGATGGTTATTAATATATGTGATAATAAAGTAAATAAATATGACTTGACACCATGACCGGGTTATATCTTGTTTACTTTTAAAATTGCTTATGTTTACTTGACATAGTTTTTTTTTTTTTTTGCGAAAAGCGTAGATCACTTTCGCGATGCAGAAATTGCGCCTTAGTTTACTTTGTGGCTATTATTTATGTTTTCGTTGTTGTAATATTGTGCTGTTTCCTATATTTTGGAATTGGCAACACTATTCATATAGACGAAGACGTAATTAGTGGAACTTCTATTCATACGCTCAAACTAATAGGTTTATGAAGAAAATTCATAGCTTAACAAAATAAAGATAATAGTATAAAGTATCGTGGTATCGATTATTTTCCTGTAACTTAATTAATTAATGATACGTGTTAAGTAGATAATGGGCTAAGTTAGGGTATAATCTATCTGTATTCAAAATTTTATCAAAATCCATCCAGTCGTTTTTGTGTGAATGTGTAACAAACACCCAAACAAACAAACTATCACATTTATAATATTAGTAGGATGACTCATCACAATTCTAAGAGCAATATAGTCTCGATCTTTATCAAAGACAATTTTATTAACATAATAAAAATAATAATAGTGAATAAGAAAAAAATCTACTTATCGGCACGCTCTTAATGTTTTTTAAATGATCATTATATAATAATTAATGTTTATTGAACTCGATGAGATAAGTGAGGGTTAGTATCAATGGCCGTATCGTAATTCATAGGCCTAGAAAGCCTACCCTTCAAATCAATCGTGTCACAAGATTATACTTTATCGTGAACCAAAAACAAACATACAAATGCCGCTATCTGTTTTATTATATATTAATACTGTAAGACGTTACATGTGATCAATCGTAAATATCTTCGTTTAACAAATCATTAAAATATCAACTTTATCTTGGCTTTATACAGCGTGTTTCCTTTGACGTATGTACAGCGATTGTTATCCTATATGTTTATTACTCGATAAAACTAAAGCTGATTTAGGTATTTATGAAAATTCGTAAATCTTAGAGTGATTAGATACGCAATTGAATTCAAATTACTGGTGAAGATATAAATTATTATTACTTCTTACAACGTCATAACCTTGACATACTTTGATTTTAACCACAATCAAAAACAATAATAATCAAAAAAATTAGTAATAACATTTATTTATTTGTTGAAACTATGTACAGATATTTTTATAATATACAAAGTTAAAATAAAAAGAACAAAATACACATTACAAATTTAAAGCAAAAAAACGCCGTATAAAAGATTGTCCTGTGGCATTGTATCCAAGACGCTGGCACGATTGCCTCTCTGGACCGCTATACTCAGCCAAGTAATAACTAAAAAATTATAAAAATAAATGATGAAGCTGTTTTTTAAAAGATTTTATATGTTTATGCTCTCCCTACTTCTCGTTAATTGAAATACATCACAACCTACAAGAGTACAAGGGACATTAACAAGCACATGACATTATTATCAGCTATAGATAAATTGAATATTTATTTACAGTACATAGACAATCGATTATATGCAATCAAACGTAGATAGGACTTAACAAATAAACGATAGTAAAGTGTTAAGTCGTAGATTAAAGAATAGCCTGCGCAGTTAAGAGATAAGGAAGTTGAGGATAATTGAGGATATATTTTTCTTGAACAATAAAATGATACAATACAATGATAGATTAATAAATCCTTGGATCCTGTTTTTATATACTATATAAATCTAATTGACTTTTTGAAATATTCTTTTTACTGATGAGCAAGTATTTTGTACAATTGCAGGTAGGTATTTTTAATGTTTGTAACAAATTTAGGTTTATATGAAGCATGCGTCAAAATTGACATATAACATATACAAATATATGTATGAAAAGGATTTCTCTTGATTTTACGACTTCATGTTTCAATCAAAGGACTAATATGTTTCTTTGATGGAATTAAGTCTAAGAGACTTAGTGAGGTTTGTGTTAAAAATAGGCGTTTAACAAGGATAAATGTTAGGTCTTTTATTCTTTTTGCTCTACATATTATATTATATAAATCACACATGAAAACACCTATTGTATTTCTGATTCTTCTTTCAAAGGCTAATATATATATTATAAGTGGTTTTATACAAGATATTAAATAAATACAATAAATATGTTTAATTACAAAGAAAATAAATGCGCATTTTATCTATTTAACAATTATATTATCAATATTTTTATTGATAATGTAAAGATGAGTAATTGACACGTAAAGTTGATATGACATTTTTTCCCGCAAATTAGGACCTAAAATCTCTAAAGACTTAAATCAGATATTGTCTTCTAATCATTGTTATGTCGCTTGTAACTGTAGTAATACTTCATAGAGAAGTAGATAATAAAAATATTTCTCTTCAGCAGCAAAAATAAATAATTGTTTTGTAGAAGCTACTCAAACTTGATCAGTTTGACTAGCTTCTACAAAACAATTATTACCTAACTAGTGGTAGACAAGGAAAAAAAAAATTTTATTTGTAAACTCAATAACAGTATGTGTTAAGAACTAATTTCTAATGAAAAACATTTACTGGTGGTAGGGCTTTGTGCAAGCTCGCCTGGGTAGGTACCACCCACTCATCAGATATTCTACCGCAAAACAGCAATACTTGATATTGTTGTGTTCCGGTTTGAAGGGTGAGTGAGCCAGTGTAATTACAGGCACAAGGGACATAAAATCTTCCCAAGGTTGGTGGCGCATTGGCTATGTAAGCGATGGTTGACATTTCTTACAATGCCAATGTCTAAGGGCGTTTGGTGACCACTTTCCATCAGTTGACCCATATGCACGTCCGCCTACCTATTCTATAAAAAAAATTTTTTTTGGAACTTTAGATCACTCATAAGCAATACCACAATGAAATTTAATTATACGATATGTAATTTTTTTAAGTCCGATAACATTGCACATGCTGTTATGTATTGAGGGAGAGAAAGGTGACACGGACTTCCAAAGTCGAATGTCGCAAAGCCCTTTCGATCATAAATGTTGTATTTGTGACAGCCCATAAATCTGAAGTGACTATTGTTTAGCTGATACTTACGTAAAAGGTAAATTAAGTTACCTACCATATAAATATTGACAGTCAGAACCACGAAAAATTGAATACATTTAAAGTAATTAATAATATCTCTGACTACAAAATGGACATTAGATGATGAACTGTCAAAGTGAAATAAAACATTTTTTTAAGCCGCTGCTGTTTATATTTAAATTAGTCGGTGTTTCAAGTATACAAAACATAATAATAATAATAATGTCCTCTAGACCGATATCGCCATGGCGGCCAATATCTAGAGAGATTAGTCCACTACGCAGGAGATATTATAGTGCACAAGTGTGTGCGCAAACACAGGTGAACTCTCTATTCCCTAACTCTCATAATCCGATGGACCTGGGAATTGAACCCAGGACCTCCGGATCTGCGACCTTCCATCAAGCCACTAGACCAACGAGGCAGTCAAAGTACAAAACATAATTATTGCAAATACTATGCATCGTGAATGCAACAATAATTTTTATATAATTATATTGGAAATCTGTTTTAATTGAAAAATTATGGTTAGTTTTTGGCTAAGCTAATGTCCAAAACGAAAATGGTTTCTGAAATAGTATTAATCAAATATAACAATATTATTTTGACTGAAGGCTACGTGCCTTTACATCTATAGAAAAAAGGAAAAATAGCGACTCAAACTACGAAATAGACCTAGCACAATATCTTCCAGATTGCATGAACGACTAATACGGTAAGATGCAATATATCTCGACCTACTAAAGTGCTAATGAAATCCACAAGACGTACGCTGTGACAAGAAATCTCTTTGTTCACATGTAGCACAGATAAAATAACATTACAAAATAATGATGCAAATATTTAATAACGCTTTGAGTAATTCGTTGATTTTGCATATGAATACGCAATTTTACTTTAGAACATTAATAAACTTATCGATTGGTGACATATCTAAATATGACCTAGATATAAATCGTGTGACAACATCATAACAGCGATTGACGTTCTCATTTTTCACTTTCTCGCATAACAAAGACAGACCACATATCAACAAAGGACACTTAAATACAAACTTATCGAGTTATTGTCGAAAAAAAATCACTGTTTGCAATTCTATGTACTTTCAGATAAAGGGACATCACTCCCCACTTTAGACGACGTGTGATTCACGCGTATGCCGGCTATGCGTAAACTGCAACCATAAGCATTCGACGCGTCGACTCGTGCGCACGTACACTATATACAGTAGCGACCCGAGTCCTGCGCCTTGAGGAACGCCGTACCGAACTCTCATAATGACATTATATTTACGGTTACTCAGTGCGTGTTTGTGATAAAAGTTCATTGTGCTATATTATCGATGTTTTAAAGTTTTTAGTGTTCTATTATTGTGATTATAGTGAATTTTCAAAACAACATGTTTCCAAGAATTCAAGGATTGGTGAGTAAATATTTTATTCATAAATCAATAATCCTTAAGCGTAACTTAAGGATATTTGTGACAAAAATTGATTTAACCATAATTATGTAAAGCGTAAATAGTTATAATTGACGCATTGCATTAATCGAATTCACTTGTTTGCCTCGCTCACGATATTATGAAAGTATATAATTGCTTCATACTCAGCATAAAATATTTAAAAATAAAAATATGTTTTACCGAACAATATTAACTTAAGACAAACAAACTGTAATTATGAAATAAGTTTAATGGTTGTAATAATTTAACACAAAAATTGAATAATACATTCAATAAGAAGTTTATGAATTAATTTTTATATTAAATATATTGCCATTTAAATTTCTATTTCTCAGTGTTTTTAGATTGTTTTAGAAATAATAATTACTCATATTATGTTATGAATACATTTTTTGTTTAAGCAGTGACTGTTACTTGCGTAAATAGTATTTAAACAATACAAATATATATAAATACAATATTTTTATCGGAACAAAGTGAAATAGCAGTCCGTTAATATCCCATTTGTGGGTAAAGGCTTTCTTTCTAGTCGATAGTTAAGTGATAGTGGAGAGATTATTAAACCACGTTGTTTTTCTTCGGAGTATACATGTGACATGATCAATTACGACACATAAAGATTTTCCTCACGATATTGCCCTTCATTGTATGTGATGAATGATAGACATAAATAAAGCAGATGCTTACATACTGGTGCTTGCCAAAAAAACCTGCAATCTGTTAAGATGAGCTGAAGTCACTGGGCCGTCTGGACTCTCAGTACTTTTTGTTGTGACTAGTGACAGTTAATAAGTCATTGTCAAGATGTGTCCTGTCCTTAAGCTACCATTTAAAGTATAAGGAAACAATTACAATGCAAACTGTACGTAGATATTCATGCAAATATTACGCATTAAGTTATAAAATGCAACACTTATTACCTACTTCATGTTAATGAACATAACTTATTATAAATCTTTGTTATCGTTCACTCTTAAAATGCGCACAATTGTTTCAGTATGGTTTTGATATTTGCGTGCAATTTATCTTAAAAACCAAGAAAAGTGTATTGTTAGAAAAAAATGCATATAACCCAAATTCTATCAATGTTATTGTTAAATAATTTTATCTGAAGATATTAATCCTGTTTTACAAGAGACATCTTCTAGAAAATGGTTGCTATCTGTAACACTATGAATAATTTTTATATATGAATAAGTGTAATACACCTAATTTTGCTTACAATATAATTATTATTAATATGATATAACAAAATTATAATTCTTAATTCTATAGTTAATTTAATAGGTGATACTGTATACGAAATACTGTATACGAAAAGGGCGGGGTTGTATACAGTAACAGCCTGTAAATGACCCACTGCTGGGCTAAGGCCTCCTCTCCCTTTTGAGAAGAAGGTTTGGAGCTTATTCCACCACACTGCTCCAATGGAATACACATGTAGCAGAATTTCGATGAAATTAGACACATGCAGGTTTCCTCGCGATGTTTTCCTTCACCGTAAAGCACGAGACGAATTATAACAGAAATTAAGTACACAAAATTGAGAGGTGATTGCCCGGGTTTGAACCCACGTCCATCGGTTAAGATTCACGCGTTCTTACCACTGGGCCATCTCGACTTTGTTAACAGGGTTGTATAAAATGATTAATTATGTAATAATCTCATAATTAAATAGAAGCCTTGTTTTAGAATACATAAACTTTGGCATCAAATCAATTATTCTTTACCCAAGTAGACATTAATGACACTTCTGAATTTTCATGTTACAGTACTGAATTAAATGTAAAGCTATCACCGGTTCGGAATGTTGATTCTATCGAGAAGAACCGGCAAGAAAAATATAATAATAAAAAATATCATCACCTATTGCAGTATGAATCCGAACGCATAAACATTTCTTAAGAAATAAATAAAAATAAAAACTAAAATAATTCGTTCATACGTGATAATACCGATATCGATTGTAAATAGCATATCCGACAAATATATAGTCTTTATTGAAATTGTAACTGACATTTTACAATAATTTTTATTCATATATTCTATAATTTAAACTAAAATAAAATCATCTAATATTTATCCAAATGAAAATAACTTCAGAACGTAATTAGAAGACAAATCAAGCACTAAAACAAACACATATTAATTATATCCAAAGGGCTGACTGAGTAAAGTCGTCCCTATGGATTGATTTTCTTGTACATAGCCGCTGTTCTTGCGAAATATATTTATTTGTTCATGTAGAGGAGAAAACTCATTAGATTGAACACGTGAGTCTTAATCGTGGAGTTGAATCCAGAAAGGCATCACTGAGCTTTTAAACTTAAAAGCACACTTTAAACGAATATGCTCTTAAAAGCTATTTTGAATCAATTTAAAAGATAAGTAATTTTAAAAGATATGTTTTATTTAAAGCTACCCATTCAACGGAGTAAAAATAAGTACATTATTTATGTATCAACTGAATTTGTTTTTTAAACTATATAAATTCTTGAAAACGTAATTTGTAATTAATATTAATAAAACTGACACGCAAAATTCATATTCATTCATTAGAAGAAATGAAATCAATTTCAAATAAAAAACGATTGAGTTAAAACATTACATTTAAAGAATAGATATTTAATCATCTATAATATTAACAGTATAACGAATCCCGAGGATTTCAAAGAATTCTTTAGGCTTAGTACTAAATACTACGAATGATTCTATTCATAACAAGCAAGAACTTTAAGTTGATGTAAATAGAGACTAAAATTGAACAACATCGCAATTACAACACGTATTATTTACGACTCTACTGTAAACTGCAAAAATATGATCAATTATAAACACTCAATCTTCTGAAACAATTGTTTGAAAAAAAAATTATATTCTACGAAGAATATTTTTATGGTGGTTATAATACCATTATATGGAGACTTGGTGCATTGTTATCATTTCCTCAAACGTTACAACATATTATTAAAAATACTATCGTTCTAAATATCTTCATTAAAAAGAAAAAATATTTGAAATGTTGGTTATCACCGTAATCAGATATTTAAGACTTAAAAAATGGGAAGATAACTGGTGGGGCTTTGTGCAAGCTCGTCTGTGCTGGCTTTGTGCAACCACCCACTCATTAGATATTCTACCACAAAACAGCAATTCCAGTTGTATTCTAGTTTGAAGGGTGATTGAGTCAGTGTAATTACAGGCACAAGGGACATAACATCTTAGGAATTATTCTCTCTAATTCCTGCTTCCCCCTTCCTTCATATTCATATCCATCATATCCTTTTCTGTATTCCTTCATAAGTCTACGCGAGCTGGCTCTCGATGTCACCGCCTAACTGTGACATCAATTCTATCGCGCACAAAGAAATTTGGCAACTCATTTCTTTGTCGCACTTCCAAAAAATGGAATTCCTTAGCAGCTCACGTGTTCCCCTCCTCTTACAACCCAGGTTCCTTCAAACGAGGCGTGAAGAGGCATCTTGCGAGCCGGCAAGGCGGGGACGGCTGGTACAGAACATTCTTCCCGACTGTACTAGCCTTCGTCGCGTTTGGACTCTACTACCACTTACCATCAGGTGGAGTAGAGTTATTTGCCATCCCGGCGCATATAAAAAAAAAAGCTCCCAAGGTTGGTGGCGCATTGGTGATGTAAGCGATGGTTAACATTTCTTACAATTTCAATGTCTATGGGCGTTGTTGACCACTTACCATCAGGTGGCCCATATGCTCGTCCGCCCACACTATAAATAAAAATTCTCTAATCATCCCCATATATCATATAACCATTTATACGTGTACACGATTTGTCGAAAACCACATGTTTGATTTTTATGATTACTTAACTGGATCAATCTTTATTTATATAATGTTCAGTATATACAACATTAGAGTATTATTATTATATCAACTACAAACCTGCATATAAGCATGTGACCCAAACATATAGCGGTATATATCAGGTATATATATATATAATCATTGTATATATAATCATTGTTTCATTTTAAAATTCAATTGGTTCCTTTTTTAAATCATGCCTTTAAAATGTCACAACGTGAGTTCTTAATATATATGGTGTCATAATTAAATGCAAATATACGTCATGCTTAAAAAAATTGCTTATTAAAACAAAGTGATGACTAAACATTGTTCATGAAATTAGCTAATGATATTCTTGGAATTACTTCGCTACTATAAATGATTGTGATTAATTTTATCTTAGATGCTTTGACTAGAGTTTACCTCAAATACTCAAAATGTTTCAAAGGAAATAATAAATTTGATTATTTTATTTATTGTACCCGTTAGTAAAAGATTCCAGGGTACTGAGAAGTCTGATCTCAGAATCATACATGTAATCGGAGATCTGAACTAACGAAGCTACTATATTTTTTAATTTTATAATAAGCGTATAAAATAATAAAACAACAAACTAAAGATCAAAAGTTATTTGAATGTCAAGTTATTAACAACTGTTATTAAATTTCGTAAGACATTGGACGAAGAATTTGAACGAATTATTTAATATCCGTGATTCAAATATTACCGAATTTCCGCAACTAAAGTTAATCCCTAAGACAAGAGAATTATAAGGGAGATATTTTAGTGATTACGTACTTGTGTACTTTACTGGTGGTAGGGCTTTGTGCAAGCTCGTCTGGGTAGGTACCACCCACTCATCAGATATTCTACCGCAAAACAGCAATACTTGATACTGTTATGTTCCGGTTTGAAGGGTGAGTGAGCCAGTGTAATTACAGGCACAAGGGACATAAAATCTTAATTCCCAAGGTTGGTGGCGCATTGGCTATAAACGATGGTTGACATTTCTTACAATACCAATGTCTAAGGGCGTTTGGTGACCACTTACCATCAGGTGGCCCACATGCTCGTCCACCTTCCTATTCTATAAAAAGAAAAAAAAACTTTCTTCTTTCCCACAGTCCAATAGGGAGGTTGGGGGGTTCAACTTGTACGGAAAGAGATCAAGTGCAAGACCAACGCTTATACCTTGTTTCCGAAACACGGCAATGTATCTATCTGTACTAGCTTAATTATTTCGTAATATAACTAAGATTTTCTTCACAGAAAAATATTCAATAACATTTATTGTCACGATCGTTCGAATATACGTCATCGAGATCTATTTTATAAGCTATGCAGCAGTGTTAAGAATACACCAATTCAGTTTAATCAAATACAGTATGTATATAATAGAAATTATCCTTTTAAATGATGTGTACACAATAGTATAAAGAAAAATATCATTGTTTTTATAATTTTAATATAAATGACACGACAACAGAGAAAAGATCGAAAAAGCTTGTAGGTTGAAGAAGAAGTCATTGTATTATATTTATTTGTAATACAATTAAGTTTGACACTATATACTTTCGACAATACACTATATTGTAAAATCATGTCTGTTTAGTTCGGATCCGAAAATATATAGAATAGACGAAGTTAGATTACAACAGAATCGGGTTCGGGATTAATTACTAAAAAGAAAAGAAGAAGAATAAATATACATTTATTATAGTTATGCTTTTTGTTCGCTTAAAATGTGTTACTTTAATTCAATTTACTTGATTAAACGGCGAGTTTAAATTTCGCTCATGGGAATTTCGAATGACGTCATAGGAAATATTTGTTATCAATTATAGGAATTTCGTTTAGTATTTTTTGTGATAAAGTTCAATAATTATAATCAGTGACGACGCCAAAGTAAATAATAATTATATTATTATTGAATTAACTAGGTAGATAGTTTCCACTCAATAGTTTTTCTACTAAACAGCAATACTTAGTACTGTTGTGTTCCGGTTTGAGGGGTGATATGTCAAGAAAGGTTAATATTTCTTACAACGCCAATGTATATGGATGGTGGTGACCACTTACGAGCAGGCCCATTTGCCTGTCCGTCTATCAAGTTTATAAAAAATAGTGATTATAATATAAAATATAAACAATTTAAAAATTATTGAATAAAACGTCAATAATAATGTATCGAATGAATGAATCATTATTCAAAGAATTTTCGGAATAATGAACCAGTCCCCTGTTTTTAGACAAGCATTTTAACTAAAGTTTTTTATAATATAACCTTAATATATAATTACCATCAAATTTTTGAGATTACTATTAACTAACAAACGATGCTTAAAACTTCCTCTGGCATTGGTTTCAACATACAAGTCACATTCGTTATTGACTTATAATTTTTTGTGACCTCCGTGAAAGGTCAGAATATATACAGCTTGTTCTGATCGCAATAGTTGTATATATAGGCAGATAAACATTGTTGTAATATATATATATATACGTATTTATATAATTTAATATGATATGACCGAATGATTACCAATACACAAGTTCAGCTTCCACGACAAGAAAGGAGACAAACAAAAATTGTAATTCAGAAATTTTAATTGTGATGCAGCATGGAATCCACCAAATCACAGTCTTTGGAGATAAAAAAAATAGAAAATATTAAAAAAAACATAAAACATGGACTTAACTGAAAGAATTTACGAAATGTGTATATAAAATGAAGCGAAGAATGAATGAATTCTTTGAACTAATAAACTTGTACAAAATTGCTTTTTGTTTAATGACCGTTACCAGTAAATACAGTCATGTATATGTTTGAAGCTATGCATGCACGCAGATATAACAAAATAAGTGCAACTTTATTCTCAACGCTAAACTCAAACGTTACTTGTAGAAACGTTACATAATAATTATGACTGTTCGAAAATGAAGCCTTTGTTCCAACAAAGGTTTTAAATAATTGATAAATTCGTGGAAGGTTTTGAGAAGCGATTAGATTATAGTCTAAAGTGCTTCAATTTCGAGTTAACGCCTTTGTTTATTTCTAAGTCTAACCGTTAAGTGCAATTAAGATAGACCGGGTGTGGCAATTTTTGTTTACAAAGTAATTCATAGCCGTTAAGCCATTCCTTATCGCAAACAACTGATGTATTAAATGGCTTTTATTTGAATGGTGTAGCAGGTATATTTAAAAACAATTGTACTTAACCATTTCAAATAATAAGAAATATAATTTGAGAGATTTCAACAGTAATTGAAAAGGTATTATTTTAAATAAAATATTAACATATGTAAATTTTTTATGTACTGATCTAATGTATAGTAATTTGTTTGTCCTTTACACAGCAATACCTACCTACCGCCTAATTATACAAAGAAAGGCTGTTACGTTATATACTTTTAAATAATAAATATAATAATTGACGTCAATCGCATATCTTGGAAAAAATGCTATAATTAATTTAATACTCAACACGTACGTTTAAATGTTAAAAGTTTTTAACATAAATAAAAAACAAATTTTGTTTTGTTTTACCTTGGAATGTATAATGTGTCTTTAAGTTTTACGCAATTCAAAACTTGTTTTAGTAATAAAAATTAAGTAACGGTATATCTATATTTACAAAGGCAATCCTGTTAAAAAGAGGGTTTGGAGTATATTCCACCACGCTGCTTTTTCAAATGGATAATGCATGTTGCAAAATTTTATTTGACATTACAATAAGGAAATTAACGCTCAATAGCGGCCGATTTAACGATCGTTCCTTAATATGTGCACGTCCCATATAGGCCCATCGGTGACAGCAAAAACAAAAATACGTTTCAACTTTTCGTGTCTGCTCATCCCATTTTATTATATTAACTATATTCTCTACATATAAATATATCAATAATTTTATATGTATAAGGCTCGAAGAGGCTAGCTGGTAAGCCTGGATTCATTACCATATTCGGCATTTTAAAGGTTATTAGATTTTGCCGTCGAGATATTTTTAGTACAAGCCCAGAGAGCGGTTGTTGAAACTCATGACTCAGAGAGCACGTAAACCCTGGTCCTGTAGTGACCTCGTACCGATCTCATCGGATTCATCATCAAAATGATCATGTTCAATAAATGACTTACAAAACCGTTACAAAATTGAGGTTATTTTAAAGGTAACCGATACGTTTACATAAGATTACAAACATTCAAATGTAAATATGAAACAGACATCATTTCAGGGTCGCTGACTTTGAGCCAGAGTTTATATTTAATACAATTCATTTAATTTTTAACATGTATTTATTACTAAAAAGTAAACTGTTAATGATCCACTTAGCTCAATTCATTTATTTATGTAACGAATATACACTCACTCATATAGTTCGATAAGAAAACGACAATACGGAAAATAGTTCAAGCGCAGGACCAATGGCTTTATGTGCCATATATGAGACGGGAGTGTAACAGTCATTTGTCTGATTTTAATAATTATTTTTGTATCAGATAACCCATATGCAGTTGAAACCGCAGGGCATATATGGTAACGTAATAAAATTATTTAGTCAATAATATAATGCACGAGGATTCAATTTTATATAACATTTGACCTTTTAGATTTTTATTAAGCTGTTATGATCTCAATAACAAAATAGATACAAAATATTATATCACAATATTAATTACGTTCTCAATTTATTTAATATTAAAATATAATTTAAAAATGGAATGTGTATATTATTTATATTTTTTATAATTTCTTGTAACTTTGTATATTTACAAATAAAAATATTATGATTATCCTGAACTGTTTCATTTTCTCTAATAAACAATATAATCTCTATCATATAGAGAAATAATCAGATATTGTTTATAAGACTTTTTTTCAAAAATGGTTAAGTATGTATGTAACATATATTATAATTTATTGTTTATAAATAGTTTTCTTTTACACGGTTTACAGCTAGCTCACTTGTAACTAAGTCTGTCTAAGTCGATTTTAACCAAATTCTTAAAACGATTTAATACATTGCAAATGAATATATGCACTTATAAATGCCGTTTAGCGAGTGTCGAATATTGATATCTCTCTTTCTGACATCATTGTTTCGACATTTGATAGAAGAAGACACAGCATTGTTTAACTAATCTCTCCCTGAACAACATTTGTAAGGAAAGCCGTAACTATTCATAGTTATCTTTGTAGTGTTTCTTATAAGACTTTACTTTAAAACAAACTGTTTTAAAGCAATTTATTCTTGTAAAAGTAAAGAGATAAGTGCAATTTAATGCGACTCGAACTTCGCTCATAAAGTCTAGTGATTGCATTCGCGACTAAGTCTAGATAGCTGGATGACTTTGTATAGAAAACATTTCATCAGAATTAATTTTGCGATGTACGATTTACATAAACATTATCAACTTTAATTACGTTTATGTTGACATTACATGCTATGTATTAATTTCATAGTGTTATATATTGGTACGAGATGATGCGAAATATGTGAATCTTAACCGATGATTGAGAGTTCGAAACAAACTCAATTCAATTTCAAACTCGAATAATATACTCAGTTTTCATATCAACTTAGACTTTTTTTATATAATATTAACATCTTATGCCTTGTTTCACACGTTAAATTAAAACCATTGACGTGGCAAGCGTGGCTAGAGTATATAAATACTTTTTTTTGCTTTTGTCCAGCAGTATACGGCAAAAGGCTGAAAAAAAATACTTTCACTATACACTACATCGAAAGGTCGAATTAAATAATTCATCACGTGCTCCGAGATGAAGGCATCGTGAGTACCTGGACGTATTTAATGAAATTCTGCCCCATGTATCCAATCCACAGTACAGCCTTTGTGAGTAGTGGAACAAGGCGTATTCTCTAAAAACTCCAGTTAAATAAAAACTGTAAACAGTTTTAAAAAAAATTTAAACGTTTTTAAAAATAGTTCATTAATTTCAGCCACGACTTTGAAAAATTATGTACGTGAGCAGTGTTTTAATATATATTGACAGATAAATTAGTTTTAAACTAAATAACTATGCAACAATGTTTTCCACTACACGTATTATATTTGTAAGTGTAAAATAATATTACATATTAATTTAATTCTTAAGCGATAAATCAGTCATAAATTAATTACAAACTAACTAGTTACAGATGTTTGTCAAGTTTATTTTGTGACAGTTACCGCCCGCCATTTTGAATTTTTGATGACGTCATATACTTCAAAACACGCGTATTTATAACCCATTCCAATCGAAGGAGTAGATGCTTTGTTAAATTTTGCACTACAAAAAGTTTTTGATTAATATATCTTTATTTATAAAACAAAACTATTTCACTTAACTACTTATATATTTTTAGTTCCGAAGTTTTGATAATAGCTTCGCAATTATTTCGCGAATACATAATGAATATCATCGATTATTTAAGACCTCGGGACTCGGCCAATAAAATCACGTCAATTCAATGTCACATTTGTTTATTTGTCTTTACTGCTCTTGTGGTTTGAATTGTATTTAGATATAAATGCTTTGTTTTCAAAGTCGATGATTAGTGGTAACCGCTATCTTTAAATGCGCCATAGTTAGTCAAATTTATTAAAAATACCTATTAATAATAAAAATTACATAAAATATATACAATTAATAGCTGATAATTAGGACTAGATCCGAATAATATTATTAATTTTGTATTTCAAATGCAAAAATTTCAAATAAAATATATCACACTCATATAAATGTTTTTTTTTTTATATCTTCCGTGATCTAACTTGATTTATCGTGAGTCAATTTGAGTCAACGATTAAATCGCTCGCGACGAAAAAAAAATGAAATACAATATTTTATATTAATTATATATTTTATATAAATAACAAAACGTGCACACAAATGGCACTACAGCTATTTATGCATTTACTACGTGGATAAAATTATGTTTATTTTAATTTATGTAAGTGGATTATTATGTCCATTCTAATTAAACAATGTTAAAGGTCGGAGTTGCCGCAGAATAAGCTGAAGCGAACAAACGTTGCAAATATTATATTAAAATATATATATAATATTAAATTATTTGTGTTAGAACAAAAAACGTATTAAAAATATAACATCTCCTCTGAGCCTTTACTAGGCTCCTGTCACTAGTAGAGGCTCATTTTTCGCTCAGATGATCGGAATTGCGATTCAAAGTGGAAACACTGCTAGCATGCTTGCCACCAATTCACGCGATCATAATTTTGTAAGAAGATATTTTTATTTAAGGTTTTAATGTAAATTATTATTTAATTAAATAAATAAAGACATATCTTGTTTTTATATTTAGAATCATTTTGACAGTAAGAACAGAATCAACGTTTGGAACAGATGACGAAGTGTTCGGTTACCATACATAATTGTTTCGGTCTAAATATTATCATTGTAAGTATTCCTACCGTAAGTTCAACACATTTTATACAAAGTTACGTAGATAAAACGACAGTGATTATCTTCATGTCTTCGGATAATAAAATTGTAATCCTAAATAATGTAAATTGAAATGTAAATTTGCTTTAACGATTTAACCACTCGACCGATCATCAAACTTTGCAAACAAATCGCCAATGGTATAGACAAGGGCATAAAATAACGCACCTGCCTCTCACACGTGGGCGAGCTGCGGGAGTATTTTTTTTTTTAATAAATCTACACATATTAAAACTAATCAAACAAATTTAAAAACAAGTATAAGGACATAAAGAACTCAATTTATAATAAAATACATAAAATATCGACGTTTTATAATTGCCAATTTTTTCAGAAGCGCTAGTTATTACCACCGTCAACTTCTAGTTAAAAATATTAATTATCCCTTAACAACGCCAACAAAAACTAAGTGTTATATCGCTTGAGCCTATAATTATACTGGTTGTATCATCGTTCAAACCGGAATAAAACAAGCGATCTTGTTTGACGACAGAATTAATGATGAATGGGTTATATACATACGTATATATATATAATGACGGTGTTCGCAACTAATTGACGAAAAAATCTATATTATTACCAAGAATTATATAAAAAAAGGATTTAAAATTAACTTTTATTTCATACACGACGACGACGGGCCGGCTGTCGTGGTTGGTAGATGCCTTTTACGCCGAAGGTTGTGGGTTTAATTTCCACCCAGGACAGACATTTGTGTGCATGAACATATCTGTATTTACAAGATAATATGTATTTACAAAAGAAAAGTAGTATACGTAGGTCAGTTGTCTGGTTTCCATAGTACAAGCTCTGCTTAGTTTGGGATCAGACGACCTTGTGTAAATGATGTCCCAGGATATTATTATTATTATACCAATATTGTGGGATATATTTCCATATTCCATGCTAATTTAAAAATAAATTTGATTTGCTTAACCAATAACTAAACATAATTGAAATCGCCACAACCGGAACGATTCAATTTTCTGTTTCTACGCAATTTCCAATACATGTTCTCTAAAATAATTTATAGTGCGTTTGATATAACATTTTAAAACAATTGAAAACTTTATGAGACTTTATTGCTTGTCAATTGCAAACAGTTAAAATATAAATTGAATTTTAAACATTTCGTTTAAATCGTATAAACTGAGGAATTTAAAGTGTTACTAAATTATCAATGAAATATAGCCATCAATTTATTAGGACAATCGTAAAATATTTATAAACGTACATTTGTTTAAACAATACAGCAGACACATGATTCTCTTAGATTTTTCTAAGAAAAAAAGCCTACCAAGGAATGATGTCATTTAATACGAGATTCTGATGGTCATGAATTGGATACATTTGATAGGAAATCAGATATGGCGTAGCCATTTTTTATGCATCCCCTGGGAACTAATTTCGTAATAAAACGAATATGTTTATCGACGATATAATTTAAAAATGGAATAAGATATGACGTTATGTATTTGGTAGGGCTTTGTGCAAGCTCGTCTTGGTAGGTACCACCCACGCATCAGATATTCTACCGCAAAACAGCAGTACATGGTATTGCTGTGTTCTGATTTGAAGGGTGAGTGAGCCAGTGTAATTACAGGCACAAGGGACAAAAGATCTGAGTTTCCAAGGTTGGTGACGCATTGGCAATTTAAGCAATGGTTAACATTTCTTACAATGCCAATGTCTATGGGCGTTAGTGACCACTTACCATCAGGTGGCCCATATGCTCGTCCACCTTCTTTTTTATAAAAAAACAACAACATGCAACCGCGACCTTTAGCTCAATACATTTTCTGGGCTATTTCAAACTTCATTTAAATTGGAAAAATGACGTAAATATATTCCATTTTTAAGCTCATAACACTGAAACGGCATCCAATTCTCAAATTGGATATCAAAAACTTTGATGTTAATAACGAACACTCACAAAAATAACATGATATTTTTCATCTAGAGCAAACGAAGAGAACATTTAAATGGAAAAACTCGTTAGCAGCAAAATTATTTGTTCACGATAATCTATACGTATAAAAACCAATGTTTCTTTTATTTCCATTCAGCCGAGCTAGTTGAAACTTTGTTCAGTTGGTATTGACACTTGTCTGATGGTATCTAGTTTCCATCGACATACAATAACTGATGCGCGAGTCGTATTGGATAATTCGATACATATAATAAAAAAAATATAATACCGATAAACCGCCTACATATAATTAAAAAAAAAAACAAAAAAAAAATGTACTTATTATTTTATTTCATACTAGCATCAATAACCGTAATTTAAATTTTAATACCGATTTTTGATCAGATTCTGTAATTTTAAAAATGTATAAGCCATGCGGTGAGATGCATTGGCTTTGCATTGGCTTATAACTTAGCCCCATAATACTTTTTTGTATTCAATGAATATAATATTGTAAAAAAAAATATTTATAAATGGCTTCTATTTTCGTGTGGTTTTACGTCTCGTATTACATAAATTTATTCAACGTTTTATTATATACAATATTATGAATGAATACTTTATGAAACAATATTATTATTCGAGAAATAATAATTTATAATTTGTTCTGAATTTTTGCTTGTTTGTTCGGTTTCAACCATTAGTCATTCGGGTTATATTTCATTTAATGAAAACATAATATTATTGAGTAAATTATATAGTTGTTACGCGACTTCATAATAGTCATGTTTTAGTAGTTACTCTTTGATTCGTAGAAAACATATTACAGTATATATATATATATATATATATATATATATATATATATATATATATATATATATATGACATGTTAATGACCCACTGCTGGGCTAAGGCCTCCTCTCCCTTTTGAGAAGAAGCTTTAGCTTATTCCACCACGGTGATCCGATGCAGGTTTGTTGAATACACATGTGGCATAATTTCAATGCAATTAGTCGCATGCAGGTTTTCTCACGATGTTTTCCTTCACCGTCAAGCACAAAATGAATTATAAACACAAATTAAGCACATGACAATTCAGTGGTGCTTGCTCGGGTTTGAACCCACGATCATCGGTTAAGATTCTCGCGTTCTAACCACTAGGCCATTTCGGCTATACCTATGAAAACATATTATAAACACGGTTATCAATAAACAAATAAATTTGAAAATTAAATAAAATTTAATCAAATATACAAGAGCGTAATTCAAAATCGAACTAATGTAAGTTACTATTAATAGTAGTCTCATTAAATAACCTCAAACATAAATATATAATAAAATATCTTTAGCACAGACTATGAAAAAATAATGTCTGATGTCGTTCCTTGATTGAGAATTGTGGTATGGGAAGGACGTGTGTAACCACCTTCCGATACACCTTCCTGTTAATAGAATCCCACACATTGAAGGGGATAGAATTACAGTGTAGATTCATGTAGAAGAATTATCAATGAAAGTATTTTTTTTTTATTAAATAAATTATAAATTTTGTCACTTGTTGAAAGATTTTTTTGACATCGTGATGCAATCATAATAATATTACTTGTCGGAGATCAAAGAAGAATTAGACGTTAAGAAACGTCAAGATAACACTTTGACAATTGAATCAAGTGTGTTTAGTGCGAGTTTTTTACTTATTTGATAGGGTTGACGTTGACGGTTATACGCTGTTTTCATTCCATACAAATTCCATACGCAGTGAACATCAACGCTATCGAATAAGCAAAAAAACTCGCACTAGGAATACTGAGGCTTAGGTGACGTCACAGATTTATTTTTCTGTGATGTCATCAACGATCAAAATCTTTATTTAGCCTAGAAGCTAGCTTACACTTGCTTTTAGATTAGCAAAAAATAACTGGTAATCTTTCGTATATATGGACATATCTAATATTTTCTTCAAATGCATCACTTTTATAAAATTCATATCAGCATTAAATTTAAAGAAAAACATTCAGCATTATAATACGAATAACTTGTAATGGTGTACAATACATTACGTATACAAGGGACGTAACATCTTAGTTCCCAGCGCTTTGGCGATGTAAGCGATAAGAGGCTAATATGTCTTATATTGGTTGGTATATATGTCTATGGGAGTGGTAACTACTTACCATCAGGTGGCCCATTTGCTCCTACCTATTCTATTAAAAAAACTGGCTTAAATTATAATATTGGATGACAAATTTAATAAAAACCTCTTATTTTAGGTTTTATTCTTTAATATAATAAACGTTAAAGATTTTTTTTATTATTCTTTTGTATTGATTAGGAAATTAATTGAAAATTCCCTACTTAATTGCGCTAATGTTAACATAATCAAAATCAAATTTTATTACTACCTGAATATATTTTTGTAAATCTCAAGGTGCCTTGATGATGTAAGGGATGGTTGTTATTTCAGCGTCAATGTCTATGAAGGATGGCGACCACTTACCATCAGGTGGCTCCTTTTGCCAGTCTGCCTACCTATATATAATAAAAAAAGTATAAATCTATCGCATTTCAATAAAATTGAATTGGTACTCCGCCGCGCCTTTAATTATTGGTTTACTAGAACCTAACTTTGTTAGTACAGCCTTCAAAGTAACCTTCGCGTAGATAACTTGAAGGTCATTTCCGTAATTTAAAGACAAATGAAAGAAAGTCACGTTCCTATTGATTATTTGTTGATTATGTTAAGTGTCTACTATTTTAGTCTTTGCTTCCATTTTTTGTAAACAGAAATAAAAAGAAATTTAAACTTAAAAAAGGTTTTAATCGTTTTGATGATACATTATTAAAAAATCTTTTTATAGTGAATTGACTTAAGAACAATAGAATCAATAATCCAGCTAGAGCATTTATAAATATATATTATTTAAGTTAATTAAAGAAATACTAAACTGCCAGGCAAAACATCCTCTTTTCAAGATGGTTTTGAGCTTATTCCGTCTGCTGCTTGCGGCTACCAATGCGCGTTCATGGATACATATTTGGCAGAATTTAATTTGACATAATATGCAAAGAAAAATGTGTGGTGCTTTCTCCAATTTGATCTAACCATTAAGCGCTTAAAGCTATAAACTCAAGAAATATACAAGAAATGTCACCAAACAAGAAATGTCACCATGAACAGAAACAACAAATGAAAAAAAACTTACTACAAATATTTCACATTCCTCTATTAAAGTACTTTAGTTCGAGTCAAGTTTTTATTCGCGCGCTATAAAAATGTTACTCAAAAAGTCGATGTTCACAAATAAGGATAACAATTCAAGATAGGTACTTATCTGCCTTCATAGAATGTTCTAGAACACAAAAAATTAACAGTTACAAGGTTCATTAACGGTTTACATAGTATCTATAGAAGTATTTTTTTTATATTATATAGGTTAATACTAAAGACCCATTAGTATTAGCATAAGTCGAAGTGGAATAGACTATTCATATTAATCATTTAAAAACTTTCGTTAACAATTTTTTTTAAACGCACATTAAAATTCAAATTTTGTTCGACTTTTAAAAGTAAAGTTATGTATTTGTTGTATATATATGAATAATAGTATTCAAGTGAACTCTTATTTAAAATTAGAAAGAGATGAAGAAACGAAATGAAAATAATATGTAATGTATGCCCTATTTTATATGACACATATATACGTAGATATAACGATTTGAAATAACATCAAAGATATCCATTTATCATTAAAGTAAGTAAAAAGCATTCAGAAGCCTTATACATGCAGTTTTTGTTAAGTCATATGCACAGCGGATGCGCAGACGCAGCCGAGTAGAAGGCAATTACTGGCATCCTGACCAGGTGGTTACTCAACTTGCATGGTTAGTATTATACAAAACGCGATTTTTTACTTACATCATTGTTTTATTAAAAATAAAATAAGAAACAGGTATCATGGGTATAAATAAGTTATCGGAGCTTAAATATAAATGATACTTAATCGTGCAATTTATTATTTTTTAATAATATAGTATTTAGATCAATATAATGTAAACTACCACACTAAAATTAATTATTCTTCTAGAGAAATTGATAAACACGAGCAGTATATAAAAACTTTTTGCACTGTTTCTATCTTCTTTTTTTTATTGTATTAGGTAGAATTGGCCACCACATTGAACCACCAGTTGATAAGTCACCACCACCCATAGACGTTAGTGATGTACGAAATATTAACTATTCCCTACATCGTCAACGCGCTACTTGGGGAACTAAGATGCTATGTCGCCTGTGCCTGTAGTCGCACTCATTCACTCTTCAAGCCGCAACACAAAAATACTAAATATTGCTATTTGAGGGTAAATTATCTATCATTGCATCCTTAACAGCAAAGTGATCGCTTCTATAAAAAATCGTACTACATTTATTAAATCGTGTTATAGATTAAATATACAAAATTATTTTCATTCAAATTACGTAATTTTTAACAGTTATTTGAATCTATGTAAGAATGTACATAAAAGTTATTAGTTACAAAGAAAAGTAATTATAATTGCAACGGTTCACGGACTATATTCGTTTGAAAGCTGTCTTGTCTATCAAAACAAGATTACCTTGTCGACATTGTGAAATATCTGCTGCAGAGAGGTAAAAGTCTACAGTCTAGACAGATGTTTGAATTTCCTTTAAGTTTAACAAATTTTTTTAAATCTCCTTGACACGTTTCTCACAAAGTAATATAATTATGGTAGATTACGATTTCAGATAAATTTACTGTCGTTGAGATTAAAGTTCGGTCGTAGGCTGTATGGTGCAATGTTCAAGACGAAAAAATTAAAAAAAATGAAATTACATCATAGTCTGAGCGAATTTTGTGCATTCATAATTACAAAAAAATTAACAAGTATTTTGAACAGCTATTTTAAATTTGGAATTTAATTCATTTGATTACGATATCTCTTGGGAATTACAGTTCCATTTATGAATTATAAACATTTAAAATTTAAATGGACTGGTTTTCTCTTAATAAGTAGCCATGTGTTTCTATTTTGAAATATTGACAATGTTTGCCTTTATCTATAATGGTCGACTAAACTCACAATATTAAATTTTGCGAGCCCGTTACATAATTATTACCCTTTGACACGTTGTGTAAGTTACGGAAGTGTTTAAAATAGACTATTTTTTATTACAATAATACCGATTTGTTTTACAAATCATGTCTTAAACATATATGTTGCTATCTCTTTCGCAATTTTGAAGAACAGACCATGTCAAATATTTTTGTCTAATCAAAATTAAATCTTAATTTAAAATACATTAGATCGAATTTCAAACATATGTAAATATATCGTGCATTGTGAGCTAGATTGGCTTATATTATAAATGGCATTTGATATTATTTCGCCACAATCCGTTTCTTATTCCCGAGGGATGGTAGACAAAACGTGTGGACCTTAATCGATTCGATTCCATTTGAGGAAGTCGCAGGTGGATACTAGTGCTATATACCTGATATAGTAAATTTATATACACAAGTGAAGTGACATACTGAGCTGACGCGAGATGAAAATCTTGTTTCTATAATTGCAATAGTTCGTTCACCTTTGACACCGAAACACAACATTACAAAACGCTGCCGCTTGAATAATAGTAGACTATATTTATAAAAATACGCTAATTTATAATTCGTGTCAAATATGTTTTATTATATTGAGACGGTATGGCCCAGAGGATAGAAGACGAATCTTAAATGACGATTCCAAATTCAAATCCAGAATGAGTTATTGAATGTCATGCGCTTAATTTGTTTTTATAATTTATCTCGTGCTTGGCGTTGAAGGAAAACATCGTGAGGAAACCTGAACGTGGCGTGCGTGGAGTAAGTCCCATCTATGGGACACATATAGGCTGTCACTTTACTTTTTTACTTTTATTGTTTTTTTTATTTGGGACATTATTCACAAACGTCCATCTGATCCCAAACTAAGCAGATCTTGTACTATGGAAGCCAGATAACTATAATATACTACACATACTACTTTTCTTATTAAATATGCGTATACTAATATAATAAAGCCGAATGATTTGTTTGTTTTTTTTTGTTTGAACAAGTAATCGCTGTAACTACCGGTCGAATTATTATAAATATATATATCCTATCCTATTGAATTTACTGTTATATATCTTATAGTATCAATATTGTCCTTGAGTGCAGTAAGAAATTTATTTATTTATTTATTTAAAGAGATTTCTTACTTTACTTCTTATTTAAACGTTTTCTGTCTAAAACAAACTATTTTATAAATATAATAAATTAAGCATATTGTAGGATTGTAATTTCGTGAATATTCACTGTAATGTTTGTTATTAGAGTATATCTAATTAGTTAGGTTCGGTTCCTTTCGATCCATATGATTAATAATTCGTTATGGTAACTTTATCGAAAAATATAATTATGTAATTTCTGTTAAAAAAAAAAAAACTAAAATGTCATTTTTGAAAATCGAATTAAGTCAATCACTTTTAGGTTCGAATCATTCAACCGTCTAGATCGTTTAGTCAATGTTTTAATCATTTAAAATCTAGGCGTTAAATTAATTGTCAAAACTCCCTTAATAAGCTTTACTGCTCTAACCTTTTGCACTAGTACCCTTAGTTCAAAATGGCGAATAGATCCCATTATTACAATTGCATTTTTAATTTGAAACATTTGAAACAAATCAGATTTCTACTAAGCATTATTATTTTGTATTTTTTAAATTACAAATAATCATTTCGAAGTTCTTAATTTACAAGAATTTAATTAAAAAGTAACATAATTAAAAAGTAAAAACGTTTTTCGAATCAAACAAAAGAAGTCGGCTAATTTCCATTGCATTGATATGTTTATTTGCGAATATCAAAAACACTAGACTAAATTAAAAAAAGACTAGACATTTTAGTCCATAAACTGAATAAATTCCATAAATAGAGCGTTCAAAGTCACCGCCCGCAAAACGTAATGCAACTTCGATATTAACAAGAGTCCAACACGGAACATCCGAATGGAATTCGAGCTAAACTATGTAGCTTTAAGCAAATGAGACATCCGGGTGACTCAGGCGCACCAAAATACTCTGTTACCGTTTAAAACGGATCTTCCACGTGATATATAGTTCTGTATATCACGATAAGTCACAGTAAACGTACATTAAAATTTTATTATCAGCTGATATTTTAGTTGCACCGACATTGTATTTAGCAATATAATAAAAAAACAATGTAGTTTAATCGACAGTACGACGAGTAAAGAATCGAAAAATTAAGTTCGAAATTTAATAATTCAATTAATAAAAAACGAAAGCTTTTGTTTTTTTTATTCACTTCATATTACACTGTTATAATGAGCATAAGAAAGCAAAATGATATTTTAATATGCCTGTATTATATTTCCTTTGACATAGACAATATGCTCTGATGAGTTTGAAAGTGGAACTACTAGGCGTCATATAATTTTTCTTTTAAAGAATATCCTTTTTAATATTCGTTATGAAATAAAAAAAAATGTTAATTTACATTTTAAAAGATCTTGAATATGAAATATAATTAAAAAAACATCTATGTTATTTGAATAAAGAATACTTTATTTTTATATATTTTTGTCCAGTGAACTTAAATCCTACGCCGAACTCAAAATACTCAAACGGTTTCATGTCTGACGATGGTCTACTGCGTTTAGTAATCAATCATTCTTAATGAATTTGCTGTAACGCTCATTTGTGATAAATAATATTGCAACATACTTTATTCATTTATTAATGACAGCAATATAAATTAATTTATAAATATTTTACCTTAAATCGTTATTATTGTGACGAAATTTTATCATTAACGAGATTTTGAAATTGTAATTTATTAATTTAGAATATATAACTTAAATTTAATATAAATTGACTGAATTAAATATAAATGAATAACGTTTAAATTGATTTTACATCGATTAACAAACATTTCGTATTAAATTACAATCACCAGTTAAACTATTTATATAATTCACGTTACATTTGAGCTTCATACGATGCGGACCATCTGTGGGACGCTATTTATGCTAAATTTAATCAACTCAAACGCTATATGCAGTTTGCGATTACAACAGCTGAGAGATTTCGATCAGGTAAAATTTGAATATGTAATAAAACTTAAAACTGTTTTCGGATTCAAAGGGACATTTGTACAGTAGCTATTTTTATTTTTATTTGTATATATTTAGATATAATAATAATAATAATATCCTGGGACATTTTTTACACACGGCCATCTGATCCCAAATTAAGCTTGTACAAAGCTTGTGCTATGGAAACCAGACAACTGATATAAATATACTACTTTTCTTTTATAAATACATACTTATATAGATAATTACACCCAGACTCGGTACAAATAGACATGTTCATGCACACAAATGTCTGTCCTGGGTGAGAATCGAACCCACAACCTTCGGCGTGAAAGGTAAGTATCTACCAACCACGCCAACCGACAAGTCTGTTCAAAGATATTTAATGTGTTAACAAATTAAAAAAAAATACACCGGAAACAATATAGTTTAATTTATTACTACTTAATATAATTAGAATTTAATTGTTGAGAAGTAAAACATCGCAAGAGTATTTATCCCTGGAATTTCAAATATATTTAGGTTTCATAGACAGACAAAATTTTATCTAAAAATTAATCCTTTTTTATCAATTACAATATTCGTTTTTATATAGATTCGATTTTTTTAAACATCGATATAATTTACATTAACTTTTTTTTCGATATGTTTTTTGTGAATTATTATTATAAATACGTAACATGTGATATTAATATAGAAAATGATATACAAACAAGACTTTAATTGTAAGAAACATAGTATTGATAATATAAATTTATATTCGATACAAAGATCGAAATTAAAAAGAAATTAGCAAGGCGATTCATATAATTCAATTATTAATTATTCCGAAAAAGTTGAATTATAATTTGGAATTCATAAGAAAAAAGTACCCAAAAGAGACATAAAATTAATTTCGAATTTCAAAAGTCATATAATAAGTTTTTATTTTTATTAATAAAATTATTTCTATTTCGAAATTCGAATAGTATCAAAGTTGACTACGTCAGAATAAATTACAATACACTTCCAATATTTCTTTGTACACCTTACCATATAACACGAGGTACATAATTAATAAACAAAAGGTTTGTATGGACAAAACGCAGTGTTTGCTAAGGTTTATATCCGCAAGCACAAACCTCGAACCCCTTGATGACAAATAACCTTTGATATTTCATTTAATAAAAAGTATTTATGTTTCACAGAGTTACCTAACGTTACTCTCGGCGACACGAGCCTCTCATCAAAGGCCTTTGACTAACGTACTCCTATTTACATCATAGTAGGATGGAAGCGATTATAAATTCTATGAAACATTTTGTAATAACTAAATACACACAATTCGTCATAAGATTGTATTTAAAGCGTAACAGTCAATGGTACTGGTAATTAAGAAAACATTATTGTAGATTATATAACTTTCAAAATGTTAACATTTTTTAAAGGATTTTTTTATTGAAATCTGGAGCCACCTGATTGTAAAGGATCAACACCGATTACAGACATTGACACTATTAGAAATATGAACTATTCCTTAGATCGCTAAAGCACCACCAACCTTGGGAACTAAGAAGTTATACTGACTCACTCAACTTTCACACTGGAACGCAAAAATTATAAGCATTGGTTTTTGGAGGTAGAATTCGTGATGACTGCGTGTTACCTATCAAACTAGCCCCTACATACCATAAAGATAGTCGTCACCTTGCGATTTCAATCTTAGGTTAAATCCCGACCCCTTGGGCTATTGTCACTCTAAGAAGTTATACGCTTATAAAGAAATATTAGTAATTCCTAAAAATGGGTAATGGTATTAATAGACAGCATCAATTACGAAATTTCAGTATTATAATTTCAATTCATTTCGATAGCAATTGTTTTTGCTTGCGACTTCTTAATTACTGTGTCCCTGTTGTTATCCTTGAAAAACGTTTTAATGCAAATTTTTAAATAATAAAAAACGATTAAAAAAATAATAATTAATCAATTTGTAAAGAATTTAACAATGAAATGTTAAGCATGTATAATTTCCTTAACAAAGGAACGTGTGAAGAAACATAATTGCATTGTATACAAAAATCTCATAATGGCGTATATATTGGAATTATAGGCTATGTTCACAGAAATCTCAAGTGTAATATGTGGAAGTGTATCCTCTAAGCAGAGCTGTCTACATATGCTAGTTTTTAAAAAACGCATGTTATGTCAATAAGGCTCTATAAATAGAACACGAGAATATTATTCAAAGATAACGTGAATCTTATACAAAAGAAACGGTTCAAATCTTGCGATTGGTCGATAAAAACATTTTGTGCTCATCGCTCAAAAGATTGGATATTTAATTCATGATGATTCCGAACTGCTTTGTCTTTACCTATTTACTTATTGCAATTTTTATTAAAAAAAACACTTACCCTTAGTGTTGGTCAGAGCCAAGACAGCTCAGTATATACAAAAATAAGCTTAAGCCGTGGGTTATCAGAGGAAATATATACCTATTTTTCTACAAAAATATCCTTTAATTGAGTACGCTTTCATAAGCATATTTGTAGTTTCATTTTACAGGATTATATTAAATGTAAAACTACCTGATTGGTAATATTGTTTCTACATAGTGGAATTTATATTTAAACCTTTCTCCTCAAAATAACATGAGATCTAGCTATCTTCACCCAACTATGTACTTAATGTGTAAATATGATGCAGTAATATAAAAGGACTACATTATCTTAAAGCAAATCACTCGTAAGTCGTATTATGTCTGAGTAATCTTAGATGTAGGTCTCATTATCTTGCACGATAAGACACGATGCGACCGAAATGAACCAGATAACTTCATTGCGATAAAAATATTTAGATCAGTATCGTTACACACATTATTGACCTGGAAATGTTTATTAAGTCGGGTTTTTGATCTTTGGGAAGTAGAAACAAGCCTTCTGATGACGATTATCGATTTTGGCCACGGCGGCCAATTTCAGGAGAGATTCACCAACTGCGCAGGAAATATTATAATGCGCAAGTATGTGCGCAAACACAGATGCACTCTCTATTCCCTCACTCCGATGAGACGGCAATTCGACACAACCGGAAAGAATTTATATGCAGGACCAACGGCTGTACGTTCCGAAGGACGGGAATTTACACAGTTCCAACTGAATTAAAATGAATTGAAATTATACTGGCTCCTCATCGGACTGGATAATGGATGATCAAAATTGCATTGCATTTGGCAAAAAATGTCATCTTTCAAAAAACATAACATACCAAATAAACAAATGAAAATGGTACACCGTCTAACTGAATAAATAAGAACTCGAGATAAAAGCGTTACATAATTTATATTACATAGTTATTTCAATTGACAACAATAAGGAAATGACTCGAAGATTAGCAAAGAACCATTTAACGCCATGATAAGATAAAATTTATGCAAGAATCTTAGGATTTGGTAAGAAAACCTGATGGAATTACTATTGGAATTACTATTCCATCAGTCAGCAAAAACGTATCTTAGTCAGCATCAGGTGATGACGTTAAAACTTGCCTTGCATCTTACTTTACTTTCTTTTATATAGGAAGAAATATGATGAAAAAAGCATTTCAAAGACAAAATTTTCCATTTACAATACGATAAACGGAAGTGAATTACTTTTTACTTTATACGGACATACAATTGGCAATCAGTTGATCCATTTCAAAGCTTACCTTACCTTTACCTTAGCTGTTATAAATAATTTAAAAAAATGTGGTTGGTGGGTTGGGTATCAAACGCTATAATATTTTTTATTATAATTGTTTAACGAAATGTTTATCACATGAAGTGTTGAGTTATTAGCATCTTGCACATTTCGATCTGAATTCCTTTAATTATGATCGAGTTCATTGAACTAACATAGATTATAAAATAAAATATCACGGTTGTTATATTATTGTTTGACGTACGTATATGCTATTTGTTCGGCGCGGTTGTTGACACTTGTTAAAAATTATTTTTTTTTTTTTTTATATAGAAAAGGAAGGCGGACGAGCATATGGGCCACCTGATGGTAAGTGGTCACCAACGCTCTTAGACATTGGCATTGTAAGAAATGTCAACCATCGCTTACATATCCAATGCGCCACCAACCTTGGGAACTAAGATTTTATGTCCCTTGTGCCTGTAATTACACTGGCTCACTCACCCTTCAAACCGGAACACAACAATATCAAGTATTGCTGTTTTGCGGTAGAATATCTGATGAGTGGGTGGTACCTACCCAGACGAGCTTGCACAAAGCCCTACCACCAGTGAAATTTGAAAAAAATTGCTCTGACGGCGTGGTTTGCATCGTGATGTTATATAGATTACAAGCTTTCAACTGTATTGTAACGCAAGGGATGTGATGTTAGGTATAAAAAAGTCCTCCATACCAAAGCTTGCTATGTACTATATCAAATTAGATTCAGTCGTGAAAGCGTAACTAACAGACACATAAATAGGAACTTTTCCATTTATAATATTATTATAGATAACTTTTTTCAATATATATGCTGTGTAACGTGAAATTATTTCTCAAATCGAACTAGTAGATCTTCAAATTAGTGCATTAACAAAATTAGTATATTTTTTATTCATAATTTTGTAAAATTAGTATATTTTTTATTCATAATTTTTTTAATTATTGATCAATATTGGATCATAATTACGTTCAGAAACGTCGAAGCTACAATAGTGGCTTAGAATGTCGTTATACAGAACTAATTCCAAAATCAAAATGTAAATAAAATTCCATTAATAAAAAAAATCTTTTAAAAACCGTAAATAATTTCAAATGATATCGAAAAAGTTTTTATATTATTGTTAAATTTATAGACACCGTAACGACAACACACACGTATCATAAATAATCAATTAATTCATATTTTTGGTTACGCATATCTGTGGGAACCAAGTAGCCTCATTGACTCCAATGTTGCGTTAGTACAAAATAATCTCATTGTCTTCGAAACAATGATCGTGGTTTACATTTTTATTGCAAATCTATTGTTAAATCATTTCTTGACTCGCAATTAGTTTGCCACGGTATCGAACCACGGTTGGTCGTGTTAAACCGAAGGGGCAAAAAATCCGAGTGAAATTCTTCGTTGAAAAAACCGAACCGATTTTTTTATTAGTTTTTGTGTTGTGTTGACGTTTTTGTGCGAGCGTTTTCGAGTTGGATATTTTAACGCGTCAATGAAGGTTATTCTCACTTGAGAATGTTCAAATTTTAAAATAAACTAAATTTTAAATTCTAAGTTTTCATGAAGTGATATTGTCGTTAATGTTCTATTGTTGTTTGTTTTAAAATAATAATTGAAATGCGTAGACACGTTTACAACCATATGCACGGTTTGGACGAGTCGGAATGTTACGGGTCTAGAGAATTCCAAAGTTTGAGGCGTGAATCTAAAATGTTTCTATTTGGGAGATCGGTAAGTTTCGAATTTTAAAATAAGAATACAAATCATTCATTTAAACTTGCCCATTTGAGTTAAAATTATGTATTGTAATTATATATATGAACATAATATTCTAAAACCAGATTGAGCCTATTTATATTAAACATCAGGGATAGGTGCGCCTACGCATATATATGCGCAATTTTCTTTAGTTTTTTGGTCTTTTCATATCAGTAGAATCAACACTTCCAATCGTTGATTACTTTAGATTTATTTTTCTTTGTTCATTGAAGATTCAAATTGCTTGTAAGGCCTTTATTGAAGGAAGTATTTATATTATCGTTTTTAAGTAAATGAAATAAAATAATAGTTTTTGATAATCATATATATACAATTGGAACCCGTTATTTATAATATTCTTGTAAATGTTTTAATTTCTAATAAGATACATAATAAAAGATAAGTCACGTCTTATAAATATAATAAGAAAATTATTTACACGTAATATTAGGAGTGAATTTAGTTTTACTTATAGTTACTCGCCTATTATAGTATAAATGTGAATTGGAGTATATAAATATGTATATATTTGTCTTCAGTGAACACGCCTAAACAACGTGGAATATACATATAAGTATATTAGTTTGTAATAGGGATATGATGTACATAGTCGTATTTATTTATATTTGTTAATAATTTATGTTTTAATCAGATTAGTGTTAGAAACGTTTCACGTGAACGTTACGCATCGTAACGTATTTAAATTCTCAGATTATTATATACATTTTTAACTCTACGCGTCATATGAGCTCTCATTTTAAAAGTGATTTTAAATCCTTTATCACAATGTATTACCAAAAAACCGTCTGAGACAATTCTAACGAAGACTGACTTGAAGGATTTAATGTTTTTTACGGCCCTGAGTCCTATTTTGATCAGCATCATAGTACTTTCACAGTATCAAATAATCGTAGTGTTACCAGGATTTAATAACTTTACAGCAGTACTATAAAGCTTTTATATGCGTGTAATGATTAAATGAATAATGCGAACAAATCGCGTTATTTTTTTTAATGCAATAGATACACAGGTAATTGGTCCCCACCTCCCATAAACATAGGCACTGTTAGAAATATCAATACTCCACTAAATTTGGGAACTAAGATATTATGACCCGTGTGCCCGTAATTACCCTGGCTCTTACTCACCCTTTAAACCGATGCATAAACATACTATGTATTGCTATTTGCCGGTAGAATATTTGAAGATGGTAGCACATATAGTTGATTTTCTTTTCAGTAGAGTGTAACCATTTACTAACAAGTTTGCTTCTTAACTAAATTCTTGAATTGTAATTGCAAAAAATACTTTAACAGAAGCGCATGATTACTACATTGTAATTACATATTATATATAAATAAAAAAAAAAAACTTTATTTATAAATGAAATGGAGATAATTACCATTATTTACTCACTCGTTAGCAATTAACCCCAAAACTGTATTTAATTTTATAATCAAAATAACTTATACGCAATTAATTCTACAAGGAGGTTGTCTGTAAATTATACTGTTAAATTCATTAGGTAATAGGTTCTTATAAATCTGTATAGTGGCTTTGTGCAGGCCCGTGTGGGTGGTACCACCCACTTATCAGATATTCTGTCGCTGAGCAGCAATTCTTAGTATTGTTGCGTTCCGGTTTGAAGGGTGAGCCAGTGTAACTACAGGCACAAGGGACATAACTTTTCATGCTCGTATATCCTACAACATAAAAAAATACGTAATACGCAATTCAAAAAATCATGAAAAGAAATTGAATAAATATCTTGTGTATATTTATCACCACTAGTAGTGCATAAGGTCGTATTTGAAAACAAAAATCCAATTTTAAACTGCAATATTTGCGTTACTGTTTTTTTTAAATATTGTCTAATCTGAGTATAATGTATGTAAGGTATATCATACATTATTCATATTAATATTTACAATACATTTATTTGGTGATAGGGCTTTCAAGGATGATTACGCTAGTGCAACTACAAGCACAAGGGTATAACATCTTAGTTCCCAAGGTTGGTAGAGCATTGGCGATGTAAGTACAAATAAGGTTAATAACTTATGCATTTTTATAAAAACATAAATCGACTGATAATAAATATATAAAAGACAAAGTAAATAATGTTTTATTGAATTATTGCATTTATTTTATTATATTGATAAGAAAATTTTTAATCAGTCTTCGATTGCACTTATAAATTATGAGTTTAGTGGTTTTTGTTGTCTCAAATAAGCCATAAAAAAAGCATTTGAACTATCAAGGACAGTCTGTCATATAAAATACTTTTTTATATATATAGAATAGGAAGTCGGACCAGCATATGGATCACCTGATGCTACGTAGTCACCAACGCCCATAGACATTGGCATTTTAAGAAATGTTAACCATCGCTTACATCACCAATGCGCCACCAACCTTGGGAACTAAGATGTTATGTACCTTGTGCCTGTAATTACTTTCCAAAGCATATAATTTATAACTTTATATCGTCGGTGACGTCCTGATGACAGCAATAGATGGCATTCTTAAATATGCATATGTTATAGTGTACAAAGTAAGCAAATTCACGTGCAATCTCTATTCCCCTACTCTCTTAATCCGAAACTACCGTAAAATCTTTAATCGACCAACGGCTTTACGTGTTTTCGAGGTACGGGAAATAATGCTTACTCCTAAACTCCGTGCTGCTAATGAGAATTCCGTGACAAAAAACTCAATAATCTTTAAAAGGTGGAACAAGGGATATAAATCTAGGATCGGGGCATCTATGTCTATAAAAGCTAAAAACAAGACCAAAGATGCAATCAATTTAAAATTAGAACGTGCATATAGACAGAAGTAGTTTACAATTTACAATTAAATTCCAAACAGCGAAGGCTTCTATCGCTTTCCGTATGAATAGTAAGTTAGTCAGTGTAATTACATGCACAAGGATATAACATCTTTGATACAGATTGCAGTGCATTGGTATCGTATGATTAATGTATCTTATTCATGGAAAGTTTCAATTAAGACTAGCAACTTTTGTCCTTTATTCTAAATTTAAATATAGTCGAAAATAATGATTCTAAGATATAACGATTACTTTTCGAACGTTATATATGTTTAAGTAGTTTTAATATAGGAAACCCACCTTTTTTTTTCAACTTAATTTATTCTGATTGTCTTATCATCGAATGACCTACTAATGAAATCGAGAAATTGTTTAAGAAATTATTAATTGTGTGATTATAACAATTCTATCATTAGAAACATTAATTATTTGACTACACCTAATTAGATATCGAACGAATGATATGATTCATTTAAATTAAACTTTTATTAATACAATTCGTATTTGCCCTGCTAGGAGCAGTGATGTGTCTGAAGTAACAGCCTGTGAATTTGCCAATGCTAGGCTTAGGCTTCCTTTCCCTTTTTGAGGGGAAGGTTTGGAGCATATTCCCCCACGCTGCTCCAATGCGGGTTGGTGGAATACACATGTGGCAGAATTTAAGTTAAATTAGACACGTGCAGGTTTCCTCACGATGTTTTCCTTCACTGTCAAGCACGAGATGACTTATAAACACAAATTAAGCACATGAAAATTCAATAGTGTTTGCCCGAGTGTGAACCTACGATCATCGGTTAAGAATCAAGCGTTCTAACCACTAGGCCATCTCGGCTCTCAGAGTATGTGTCTATGATATCTATAAGCAAATAAAAAAGCACATCTACAGTAATGTGACTGTTATTTATGAAAATATAAAATCTCTTTTCTAAAACATTATAAAAAGTACATTAAGATACATTTAAATGATATCACAACACTATTTCAAAACAGGAGATCAGTATTTTACCACAGAGTATAAAAACAGTAAATTGCATTACGCGGCGTTATTCAACGTCATGCATTTCCTCACCTTGCAAAATGACAGGATATAGTATGCAGTGTGCAGGTATGCAGTAAAAGTAATAAATTATAAAGCAATAAAAAAGGTTTATTTTATTGTTTTTATAATTATTAATTTAAAGAAATATAAATGAATTTATATTCAATTTTATAAATAAATTGTATAAACAAAAAAAAATTAAAAAAATTTGCTTTTAGTTCGTCATTATATTTTCATTATAAGTATATTAATAAAAAAAATATTACACACCGTTTCTTTTAGTACGAATGAACAGACGCAATAACTATGAGAATATATTTCGCAACAGAACCCTAAATCTATTAATTACAATATAAGCGCACTTCAAGATGCCATGGCATGGGTGATGGGAACTGCAATATCAAGTTCATGGTCAATAGAAACCAGTTTTAACCAATTTTACGAAATCCAGTTTGAACCGGTTCCGCAAAGCTAAATGCATCTAACGAAGATTAACCTTCGGTATGTATCGTCCAATTGCATCAATAAAATCACGTGAATACGCCAGTCCATAGCAATTGGGGCCAAAGCAAAGTCTGACCGAGGTCATTATTCCTAATAACGATAAAACTTGAGATCGCGCGTATGTTTGTATTATCACATGAGTTATACGTGCAAGAAAATAATACAAATATGCTATGATGTTATAGTCTGTCGACTGCCTCAGTGGTATAACGGCTAACTTATGTGGCCGCAGATCCCGAGGTACTTGATTCATATTCCGAGTCCGGACTAGTTAAAAAATATTAGAAATTTTTGTCGATAAATTTTCATTAGCAGCCAGGGTCGTATAAGTCGGCTTTGTTTACACTCTCGTGGCCCGGGCAGCACGTAATGCCGCTTATACGGCAGCTGCACTCTCTCCGGGCGTGTCGAATTAGAAAATGCATTTGTGTCTGCGTACAAACTTGTGCATTATAGTATGTCCTGCGGAGTTGTCTGGCTACCATGACTGAAATCCGTCAGAAGCAGTCATTATATTGTATAATCTACAGTCACTGCGCGCCTGAACACTGATTTCGCTCTATCTATCACTACTGATTTGACATTCGATAGAAGAAGACCAGGCATTGCATTGCATTGCATAACGAATCACTCGTTCGCCAGAAAAAGAAAAAAATAATAATCACCCGTTTTAACCTTTTTGAGGCTGTTAGTGTTGGTTTCTTTAAAAATATCGCAATTATTTTTAAACACTAAAATAAACTAGCAATAAACAAAAGTTCCGCGCTCAATGATAAACTTAAATTATCCTGAAGGTCTTTAATCCGTAATATACACACATACATTCAATTTTATCACCACTGATTTGCCTTATAAGGAAGTTCATATTTCTGAATTGTTGTTTTATTTTATTGCACAATAATATTGAATTTATAAGATTTTTATTTATTTTATATAGTATTATTAACTTTATTTATAGAAAACTAAAAAAAGGTAAATTGTAAAGATATCTATGAAGTCGGTTTTAACTAACTTCTCACTGTTGAGTAGATTTGAATTTGAGATAATTACATTCTAATTCTAATAACAATACAATCACCATCGAGCTGATAATGAAACTGGAATATAGTTACTAGAAAATCATAATTAATAAACCGTAAGTAACATGGGAGAACAAGCCTTTTGGTTTTTTTTTTACGTCTGAGTGGGTTAGACCCCTGAATGTTTTAGATTGGACTCGGTAGGCACTGCGACTTTTTATTCAACAAAAAATGTAAAATTAATATAACTTTTATTTAAAGGATATATATATTTCGTATCGTAGCTTATATATTTAAAATTTCATATATACATAAGAGTACATAAACCGCGTCATAAAAATACATATTTTTAGATTAAAACAAATATTGATAATGATTCAATTCCCAATATTTATACGAAACGCCTTCGTTACGAAACTGAAAATTTACTCATTTGTCACTATTATTAATCTCTTATTTCTTTCTTTTCTTTTATTACTCGAAGACAATTCTAACATCCGTATTAAAATCTAGAATTTCTAAAATAAGTTTAAACATTAAAAAATAAATTTTGTAGGCATCATCGTTGTATCATCCCATTCTGATGAAACACTATGAACAAAAAAATTAGACTATTAAAGCTGCTTGCCTAACGTTCGCGTTCCTCTTCGATAGATAGATGCGTTTATCAGAAAATCGCTCATTCGGCTTTCACGGTACTCAGCCCATGGTTTGATATCGGATCCATTCGACTCAATAGATACAAAGATTACGAAACAATTTTTAAATAAATTTAAAATATATTTATTTGAAATTCATGAGTTGTTTTGGTCAACAGTTCCATTCCGTGACGGAGAAGCGATCTCACAATAACGACTGCGGGGAGAACAGCATGACAATAGTAACAGAGAAGAAGATAGAAGATGACGCATCGGAATCTTCTGGTGGAGAGAACGTGGACATAGAAGGTATGACTTATATAATCTACATATTAATAAGAGACAATACGAAACTTTCTTATATAATATTACTACATATTTTAAAACAAAGTGTCCCCGCCCCGTCTGACTGTCTGATCGCGATAAACTTAAAAACTATCGATCTGATTTTCAAACGGCTTTCACCAATGAACAATGTGATTCATGAGAACGGTTTAGGTTCATGTTTAACACAATTATTGCTTGTATAAACTATATAGTACATATATATATATATATATATATATATATATATATATATTGTTCAAGTTCGGGTAAAACTATTATCAATCATTAAAATATAATAGACGAGCCGGTTGGCGTGTTTGGTGGTCTCACGCAGAAGGTTGTGGATTCGATTCCCACCCAGGATAGACATTTTTGTGTATGAACTTGTCTATTTGTCCTGAGTCTGGGTGTAATTATCTACATAAGTATGAATTTACAAAAGAAAACTAGTATATGTAGTATATCAGGTGTCTGGTTTCATGGTACAAGCTCTGCTTAATTTGGGATCAGATGGTCGTGTGTGAATAATGTCCCAGGATATTATGATTAAATAACAATAAATAATATAGCTTCTCTATTTAACGTTAATTAAATTTGCAAATTATACTTCTTACGATATTGGAACGCCATGCGCCATTTTGAGTCTTATCGAATACCCCATTGCTAAAGGTTATCAAAATACAGCTGTTGTTAAATTAATAAGGTTATTTTAAAAGATTATTTATTGATAAGTACGGTTCGCGTAATTGTTTACGTAATATGTAAATCGAAGCGCTATTTGTGATTTATCAATAAAGATTTTTTAGATAAATAATGTTCATAATAGGGAAACATTTTTTTTTTTAAATTATCGTCCTTATTATAATACAAAGGTCTCTTGTTTTTGTATCCCAATATTAATATTGATAAAATATATTTCAACGCTTAAAATCTACATTCCAAACTGCTCGTAGCTATACCTTCCCATCCATTAATTTGATCCCATCGTTGGTGCATAACCTTCGAACTTAAGAGTCTATTATATAAAGTATATTTTGATTTAATCAGCTTTTGTTGCTTTTCGGTAAAACATAGTCGACCTTATAATGAGTAAAACTTATTATTGTACAAATAATGTTTTTCGTAACAATAACTATTTATCGGTATAATCACTTGAATGGTTTTAATTAAAAAAAAGTGATCTCAACAAACATTAAAGATAAAAATGATTAATGAAATGTTTTGAATACTTATTACAGTCTAGGATCAGAACGAGCTCTTTATGAGAACTTTGACTTGAAGCTTCAATGGTTTTTTTTTTAAAGGAATATTTATACAAATTAAAAACAATGAGATTTGCGACATGTACATACGTATATACGGTATTCCTAAAGTAGACGCCAAGGGTCTTAACCTATAATCTTATATTTATGAATTTGAATCCTTAGAAATATTATAAATGCGAAAATGTGTTTGTAATGTTTTTTTTTTTTATATATACATTTGCCGGGAAGGCAAATGTCTCTACTATATCTGATGGTAAGCGGTAGTAGAATCAAAACGTGACGACGGCTAGTACAGTCGGGAAGAATGTTCTGCACTAGCCGCCCCGCCTTGCTGGCCCGCAAGATCCCTCTTCACGCCTCGTTTAAAGGATCCCGGGTAGTAAGAGGAGGGGAACACGTGAGCTAGTAAAAATTTCCACTTTTTGGAAGTGCGACAAAGAAAGGAGTTGCCAAATTTCTTTGGGCGCGATGGAATTGATATCACAGTTAGGCGGTGACATCGAGAGACAGCTCGCGTAGACTTATGAAGGAATACAGAAAAAGACAAAGGGTAGTTAAATTTTGAACATCCCTTCCCGAACACGCAAGTGAAGTTCTGGACGCAAACTTGTAGATAATAAAAACGGATGACATAAAAATCTAACACTTTTATATATAAGGGTAACGACAATAAAGAAATCGTAATTTTAAAGACTTACATACCGTTAAATAAGGTTGGTTATGTTTGTCTTTCTTATGCATTGTATCAACCTTAAATTAAATTGAAAAAAAAACAAATCCATAGAGGTTTTACACGAGGAAGTAAACATATAAATAAACATAAAGGAAGGTCAACGTTCCATGCGTATACAAAATTGTTATAATACATAATATATTATCTTAGCGTAAGTGTTTTGTTTTTATTGTATTAAAAAATACGCTATTTCGAATTAAATGCGTACATCATTTGTTTTATTTTCATATCACGTGGGTTGGGTTAATCGCTTTAATCTCATGATAACTATCCTTGTTTAGTTAGCACTTGTACAATTAATGATAATGAATAAGCGAGTCTAACGCTTCCTAAAATTGACAATCCGTATAAGTAATCTGTGTTTCCGAATCTGCAAAGTCAATTTCCTTTCTGAGGAAAGGTATTCGTTTCAATAATAAAATTCCACATTTTTACTTTTTTTTTTACTTATTCCATGTGCCTATAATCCGAGTTTTACCAATGGTTACAATACGTGAATCTTAACAGATGATTGCGGGTTCAAGCTCAGGCAAGCACCACTGAAGTTCCATATTTCCCTGCTTAATTTGTGTGAATCATCCTCAGGATAGAAATAAGCTTCATTCTTATTATAGAAGCCTGAGCAGCTATGGGACATTTATATGCTATTTCTGTTTTTCATTTAGATTCTGATTTCTGGGAATACAGAACCATTTCACGGAAAACCTAAACAAAACCAACTTTCTTTATAATTTCTTTATACTTTAAAATATTTTCTCAGCCACCTTGGCTTACATTATCAAGTAAATACTAAGTAAATATAAATACTTCTAACAAGTTGTATGTTTGTATGTTTGTTTAGACTTTAGATGATGAACAAAGGCTAAAACTAGCTCCGTGTTTAACAGAATTCCTTTGTTTCGCTTTATTTGTCCGTTTGTATATGTAATTATATTAGTCATGCATTAAAGTTAACTTACGAAAGATTTATTAATGGAAAGTATTTTTGATTTTATTGTTGTTATGTGTTGTATATTTTTAAGTTTTGTAAATTCGAGTTTTGTCTCGATTTTATATCGGTAAAATATTTTATGAACGCACCATGACATTTAAAACGAAATATTAAGTTGAGTCCGCGTTAGATATGTCAATGACCTAGAATCATATCCGTTATTAAAATGAAATGTCTTTACTATTATCAAATGAAATAGAAATGTGTTTTATATACACTTACGCTTAATTACGAATGTCCAAAGAAGTAGATACAAGAAGTTCGCTTTGTACTGTTTAAAAATAATTGGTAATTTAATATTGTGCAATATTTTTCATTGAGATTTATATATATATTAAAAAAACAATAGTGAAAAATTAAAATCGCCACATTGAGCGAAAAGACATTTTAATATGATTGAAATTTGCCGCGTAGATTTTTTTTGTTAATTAAAAGTATTTAGCATTATTAGTAGGTATTAATTTTAATTTATTTGTTGTTATAGCTCAAGAACTGAGATGTTTCCTTTAACAATCCGGCGTCAAATACAGTATAATGTTTGAAAATTAACATAATACGGACGACGCAGTTGTCAGAATAGTTTTTAAATATTAAACCTTATGTCGTTCATATTATGTTTGTTTTTCCAACAAAATAAATTTATAATAAAATAAAATTATTTTAAATTATATTATTTTAAATTATTTCGAATATATAACAAGTTTGCAACATTTAAACAATAGCTTGTTGATTGGTAACTTAGATTATTTTAGCACTTTTAATATGTTCCAAATGGATCTTTAGCATGGTGAAAAATACCTTCTAAAAATGTACGTAAAAACAAAGCTGATTGTTATTGAGTTAATTTATAATTAAATTAAAACCAATAAATAAATATAGAGCAAACACGAATGCATCTGCTCACTCAATCTCATAATCATACAGTAATTCGATACGACCGAAGACACCAACACCAACGGCTTTAAATAGTTTCCGAGTCACGGCCATGGATTTAAAAAAAAGCTCTGGGAAAATGTCTTTTTTTTGTAAAAGAAAGATAGATAGATTTTTATTTAGTCGGGAATTGAATCTGCAATACAAGCTAAATACTAGACTAGTGAGGTAATGTTGTATTGTAAAGAAAAGTCTCAAGGCTTCCTCTACCTTATGTTTAATACAAAGTTGATCCACCACGCTGCTATACTACGGATTGGCGTATAACTACATTCAGACTTTTCGAATAGGCAATTTCACTTTTACGTTAATTTATTTCTTCACTGCTACGCTGGACATACAATACAAGATAAATTGTTGTCTGCCTTGAATTGAACCCGTGACCCTTGTTCGCATATGTATATTGTATCCGAATTCAGTAAATAAACGTCAAAACTTCCGTTAAAACGTCGACCACTTACATACATTATCTTCCAAGAATTATATATGTTAACAATGACATCATTTATCTCTGACGATTCGTTTTATTGTGTTGACATAATAAACTATATCTAAAAAATATACAATATATACTACATAAGCAAATAACGAACATCACTTAATTAATTACAATATAATCATAAACGCGATAGTCTCATTTTATATCAATTTTTTGATTACATAATTACCATATATCAATTAAACTTATATAATCATTAAACGATAATACATTTTATTTCTAAGATATTAAAGTTCATTTTTCCATTTGGCTAAGTCTAGTGTATGACGTCACAAGTGGGTCTAGTCAATGAATCATTGTCCCGTGAAAAACTACCGCTAAACACGTCAGGTGTGAATAATTGTATACTATGGGATGTTGTCTATGTCATATGTATGTATGTATAGATTAGTTCCTCGAACTAAAATATAGTCTTAAACAAAATCCTACTTCAATATTAATTGACTGCCTACTTACCTATTTTCCTCCTAGATTCAAATTTCAGAGACAATGAAAACTGTATCTGTCAATTGATTCGGTTTTCAATAAGTTTTAATTGCAATATGGGACTATTCAAGAGGTAAACAGTTAAATACCAGTACTGCTGATTCTACAAATGTCAATCACTTCACATCACGTGACCCGCTCGCAAAAACCAAATAAGTAATCGAAAGGAGTTCATATATTATATATTAATAAAGTATAAATAAATATTTTTTTTAGAACCGTTATTTGATTGAAGTAAAGGCAGGGATTTTTTTTCTTTTAATTATGAATTTATGTGACAAACGATTTAACAGAAACGGAAGTAATTATAAAGTAAATTGTTTATGTATTAAAAAACCATCAAAAGAAATTCAACGTAATACCTTAGTATCATTCCGTATCAAAAAAGTGCTATACCAATACGAAAAATAAAAGAACTTTCGTTTAATTAATTATGTCTGTTATGTCACTTTATATAAGGCTTTTATTAAAATTAAAAAGAAATATTATCTTTTATATTCAGGCTTACTTTTAAGTAATTAATAGATCATATACTTATTTATTCAGTTTTTCTCGGCAGAATTTCTATCCCGAACCGTTGGCAGAACAATTACATTTAGTTTATTAAAAAATGATAATTCAAAAGTACTTAAAAATACATTTCAATCAATTAAAAACTATACAGTTATTTTATATATATTTTGATTTTATACAAAATTGAATAACAATGCAAGATATCTATGTACTATTAAATAGAAAATATTTGACGTTTCATAGGTAAAAGCATTCAGAATGAAGTTGCATGCATGCTCGCACAAATATAATGAGTTGCTGACACGAAAGGGATTCTCCTACTATAAAGGAATCACATTTTGCAAGGCTTTTCCGATATTATACAGTCAACAAGATCTTTTAAATGTCAATGTTGTGAAATCTATGGAACTTGTTCTTATTTTAAACAAAATGATTTTAAAAAATAATACGTTCGAACGCGCGATCACATTGCCTCATTCGTATTTCGAACTGTCACAAACAACGTCTTTGACTTAATTATACAAAAAGGAAAAAAAACATTATTCGAAATCGAATCAAAGAGTTACATATTTTCCGAACAAGAAAATCTGTCACAATGACAACTTTTTTAACGATTTGACACAGTTTCTATTTTTTTCCCGTCAACGGATTCCGAATGTAAATGACAATTTTTGAAATTGGAACGTTCTGCAATGCTTTGGTTAAAAAGTTACAAAGTTATAATGCAATTTTTCCAATTTAACATAAAAGAATATTTGAAACTGTATGTTGGTAAAGTTTTTGCGAAAATTTAATCCACTATAGTTGTAAATATAAATGGATGAATCCAATTAGCGTTAACAGTAATATATACGTATAAAAGTTGATAGTATAAAGAGTACGCCGTAGTGATGATATAAAAACAAACAGCCATGAATACTAAAATGTTTTTTAACCTGCAATCTTGTTATTTGCATCAAATTTATTTTTCCTTTGATATTTTGGACTCGAAAGTTTATATATTTATATTTCTGTCACACCGTAGTTTCCAAATTTCTATTTTACTGGCGGAAGAGCTTTGTACAAGCTCGTCTGTGTAGGTACCACCCACTCATAAGATATTATACCACAAAACAGAAGTACTTGGTATTCTTGTGTTCCGGTTTGAAGGGTGACTGAGCCAATGTAATTACAGGCACAAGGGACATAACATCTTAGTTGCCAAGGTTGGTGGCGCATTGGTGATGTAAGCGATGGTTAACATTTCTTAAAATACCAATGTCTACGGGCGTTGGTGACCACTTACCATCAGGTGGCCCATATGCTCGTCCGCCTTCCTATTCTACAAAAAAGGCGTATACTATTTTAAATAATTTATTTAATAAAATCTTAAGTCAATTTTAATATGAGTCGTAATAAACTTTAATGTTATATTTAATGCGGTTAAAGTTTCTAGTCTTATTTATTTATTGCGTATTGATTGTGGATCGTAATCGAGAATCATATTTTCGAGTCCAGCCAAGAACAATTGTATTTCTTTTGTTTGGATGTAAGCAAAACCGTAGTAAGGTATCGAAAAAAAACTACCAGACTTGTGCCACCAAATCGCATTTAAGCTGCGTGGTGGAAACAAGCTTCCCAAGCCTTCTCTATAAAATAAGATAAAACTGTAAGATTATTTCTTACTTTATAATTACATATTAATATTAATTAACCAATTTTAAATCAACTTTGAATAAATAGCTCTAATCAAATAAAAATAATATCAAAACTGACATTTACAAATAATATGACGTAATATAGATTGCATGACCAGTTTTAATGTATATAAGTTATTACAAGAATTGCATAGCAATGATTATGTGTTATTATTGTAAATGAATCCTTCGCATTTACGCGCTATTAAGGAAATCGTATTATTTTTATATTCCTTATACGTACGTTTCCGATGACGTATAACGTAAAGCCCGTTTACATTGTTCATATTGACAATTGACTGCCTCGTTTGTCTAGTGGGTAGATATAAAACCTCGGATAAAAAAATATTTTTGGAATTTTATTTCGAAAAATCCGCTAGTATGTGCCTGAACTCTTTCCGGTCGTGTCAGATTTGCCGTCCCAACGGATTATAAGAGTGAGGGAATAGAGAGTGCACCTGTGTTTGCGCACACAGTTGTGCACTATAATATCACATACTTGTGTAGGTGCACTATAATATGTCCTTATCTCCCTTGAGAGTGGCCGCCGTGGCCAAAATTGGTCTTGAGGATATCATCATCACCGAAGATTTTATTGTTGGACGACTATCAGGTCTTTTTACTATAATTTTGTTCGCGCCATACAAAATTGTATTCTAGTAATATTTACTATATACTAGCAGGTAAATTCGATTATCTGATCCTTAGTGGAAATATTGTGTCTTATGTGATATTTAGATAAATAATGGACGTCAATTATAATTTTAATATATATATATATATATTATATATATATATATATATATATATATATATATATATATATATATATAAACAATAAGTATTCATATATTAACTCCTGAGATCGCAGACTCGATTCATGGCAAACGCTACTAAATTTTCACGTGTTAAATAGATTGTTGTATAAAATTTTACCCGACATTGTACCGTGACAAAATAACTTCCAAACTTTCTTCTTAACAGGAAAATGGCTTTATCCAGCAGATGTTGTGATACTGTTACAGAATTTAATCAGTAATAATAAAACACTACCCTCTCACAGGGTTATTGCCAGTAAGGCCCCTCATTCGTCACGTTCTTCATCAGACTCCTATTGTTTATATAAATTACATACACGGTAGTCGAAAGGAAAAATATCCAAAAATAAACATTTCGATTATAGTTACAAATACGATTACGACGATTGTTTCAATCATGGTCTGTTATATCTTCGACATTTTTTTGAAGTTTAAAAACTGAAAGTATGAAAGAGACAACACAGTTTTGATCTACTTCACATCGTGTAAGAAAAAGATAAAGGATGGATTGTCAATATTGTTTAAATTCGTTGCCTGAACCTCAAAGCGAACAAGCAACTATAACCTCGAAACCTTTCACAGTTATGTAACTCGTTACGTTACGTCGTATTGTAATCGAGTGACTGCTTGTTGCGACATTGAACTTTAATGCGTTAAATGTTTTTTAAGTTAATAGCTGTTTATATATAAACAGGTACAAATAAGCCATTGTCTTAAAGAACTAAGAACTAGAGTTTAAGTTGGCGTTATATTCCTTCATCTGCTTTGCTGGCTTAGGGGATAGCTAAGGACTTGATATCCTAGATTTAAAGCCTGGATCGAGCCAGTAATAAGTTAATGAGTTTTTCTCTTTAGAAATTCTAAGTAAGTGTCCGATGCTTAGAAAACTGCATTGTTATAAGTCGCGTGCCTCGGAAGGCAGTTAAGTCCGTTGCGCCTGAACTCTCTCGTATTGGATTCCCATTGCATTATGTGAGTGTGGAAATTGAGTGCTATTGTTTTTATCGAGGAATGTTCTATATGCTTCGGGAACATTACGGTTCTCATCGTCAAAAAGTGGACGCACTAAATTCATGTCGCTGATTGACACGCATTCTTGATGAATTTATTAAAATCACTCAATGTTAATTTTAGTTGTAGCACAATTACAGTGATAATATGACAGTTTCATAAGCAGAGCCTATAAAAGGCAATAATATTCAAGGCAATGGGCCAAAATTGTTTGATAATCGTTCAGAAATTAAATACTCCGAATTTTTTACTATTTTTGGTAGTTTCATTTATAAATGAATGACATAAAATAAATGAAATACCAAAACTTTAAACTGTAACCGGTTTATTTGTAACTTAGAAACCAGTTCAAAAATATAAACGTATATGAAAGAGAAAGTCAGTATATAAGTTTCTTAAGCTTACTAACCTTGCTATAATCCAATCAAGACTTTAAATACTTTTTTTATTTATAATACGGTCAAAATTCGAAGTTGACATTTCCTTTAGTATCCTCATTTGTATTTATTTTATATGTAATCTAAAAAAATACTGAACGTACGAAAAAAACAAAAAATAAATATTATGATGAGTAAAAAAAATATAGAGTTACCGTTTATATATTTTTTTATTTTTTATTATTATAACGTAAAGCAACGAATATCTGGAATAACTGCCAGCACACAAGGGAGTTTATAGCGGGATAAGAGAATATACATCACAGTGTATGCCGTCATACATTCTTACCCCCAGGTGCTAATATATGTTTCACATTAATTAAAAAATTATAATTCAGTTACAAGCACTGACTTAGAAGACTACAATTACTAATTGTACTTTAATATAACATAAATAAAATTTTATGATAGATTATATTGCGAACGTCTTATCGAGCAATAAATATATTCATGATAATTATTACTTGAGCCGAGATTGCCCAGTGGTTAGAACGCGTGAATCTTAACCGATAATCGTGGGTTCAAACCTGGGCAAGCACTGAATTTTCATGTGCTTAATTTGTGTTTATAATTCATCTTGTGCTTGACGGTGAAGGGAAACATCGTGAGGAAACCTGTATGCCTAAAACTTCACTGAAATTCTGCCACATTGTGTATTCCACCAAGCCCCCTTGGAGCAACGCTTATTCCACAATAAGCTCCAAGCCTTCTCCTCAAAAAGGAGAGGAGGCCCAGCAGTGGGACATTCACAGGCTGTTACTGTTATTACTTGATAAGGAAATCACGTGATATAATAGAATAGATTAAATATAGTTTTTGAGTTATTGTTATCATTTTCCTACATGCAAATAATAGTTTATTCATCAGCAATGTAATTGGATAAGTGAACTGTGTACTAAATATATAATTGTGTAAGAATCAAGGCTAGAAGCGCTTTAATGTCAGTTTAAAAGTCAATGTCTTAACAAGGTGACCACTTACCATCAACTGTCTTATTTGTATGTCTAGTAAAATGTTCGTAAGTGGATAGAATTTACAGCGTACAACGCAGTTAATATAAGATCATTAGATAATATGATAGGAATAGCAAGTCTATTTAAGTGCTTTTATTTACGTACAAGCCGAGATGGCCTAGTGGTTAGAACGCGTGAATCTTAACCGATCATCGTGGGTTCAAACCCGGGTAAGCACCACTGAATTTTCATGTGCTTAATTTGTGATTATAATTCATCTCGTGCTTGACGGTGAAGGAAAACATCGTGAGGAAACCTGCATGTGTCTAATTTCATTGAAATTATGTCACATGTGTATTCTACCAATCCGCATTAGAGCAGCGTGGTGGAATAAGCTCTAAACCTTCTCCTCAAAAAGGGAGAGGAGGCCTTAGCCCAGCTGTGGGACATTAACAGGCTGTTACTGTTACTGTATTTACGTACAATGGTTAACGTGTTTGAGTCACGTCTTAATATATTAGATTAAGAAAACATAAAACCAATTGAGATGAAATTTTGTGCTCCCTAACAATGTATGTAGTGTCCGATTTAAAAAATAAAATAACAGCTCAGTCATATTGCTTGTTACTTTAAGAGCATTAGAATTATAATATTTTGTATTCAATTACGATATTATTTATTTACAGATAAATCTCTGCCAATAGTAGAGGCTACACTGGAATCTTCAGAGGAGGCTCACTCAGCGCAGTGCTCCTGCCCAAACTGTGATGAAGTATTATCAAGATTCTCTGAGTGCAGCATATGTCTGGAACCGTTACAGGTAACTTAGATCCTTTACTGATTGTTTTAGCCAAAAATTGATACAAAATATTCCTCCAAAAACTATAACTATAAACAAATATTATCAAGTTGTGTTAATTCATCGGTTTTTTCCTCAGTATTTCTTTTAACGTTGGTCTAGAGACAAGCTCGTATGGTTGCAAACCCCAAGGTCCTTTGTTCAAATCCCGGATTGTGTTACTAAAAAAATTTTTGGGCGTCTCCGACAAAGAACGCTACAAGTATGTAGCAATCCAGTATGAAGTTAGCTATTCTCCAGAATCGGTCAGAAGAACATCGTCATCATTTATTTTTATCTTATATATTATTATAGAATCTTAGGATATTTTCCAGTGACTGTTAAAAAAATACTTAAAAACGTATTGAAATATAAAGTTTTTTAATATATAACAGGAGTAAAACTAAACTTTTCCAAACGCAGTTAGAACTTTAAGCTTACTCCACACATGGCTTACTTATTCGACTTTATTAATAAAGCAGGTATCAGGTGTAGCATTAATATAATCTATGGACTTAGAGAAACTGATGGTTATCGTGCGGCTTTGCTAATACAAAAATAAATAATTTAAATTTGAATTAACCATAGCTATAATAGATTATTAAACATTATTCAAATTGGCTTTCATTATTCGAACGTATTTTGACAAGTTGACGTAAAGTACCGTTGAAAATGATTGTATCTCGTAATAATAAAATTTATAATTTCCAAGAAAATCAATGTATATCAATTTTACGGTTGTATAAAGTTCTACTTTTTAATAACAGGTATGAGGTCAAATTCAAAAAAATAGACGGATAATAAAAACACGCAATGTTTTTAAATATTTTTTTTTTCAGAACCTGACAGGATATATATTATAATATGAATAAATATTTTATAGACAAAACGAATGAATACGTCATGGTTGTAAGTGGTCACCATCACACAATGTCACTGTCATTTTTTATATCATCGACACTATGTGTCATAATGATATTAAGATCTCATGTAATGTGCGCAGTTAAACGAAACTACTTTAGTTTCGTTAGTAGTTTCGTTTAACTACCGTTTGGAGGTAGAATAATGAGGTACTCATGCCAACCTGCACAAAAACACTATATCCATTAAATTGCGGTACTATCTCTCATTGACAGTATATTTATTTTAGTCACGGACAATAAGTACTTATAAATAAGTCAATAAACTTTTGAATGGTTTGATAAATTTTCATTTTGAATACAAATTTAAGGCTTTATATTTTAATAAATTACACTTTAATATTTTTAAAAGTGCATCATTTCCTGATATGTTTATTGTATGTTAATTGAAATGGTGCTTGGAATAAACAAATATGAATTAAAAAACATTCATTCTTTATTTTATTTAAGTACTTTTTCGGCATTTATATACATTTATTTATATTATTACAAACGAGTTCAGTGTGTTAACAATAGATTGACTTATTTTATAAGCTTTGCGCTTATTAAACGTAACCGTGGTGGTGGAATTTTATAAGTGACATTACAATACAACTAATTATTTATACTTCTGATATATATATAATTACATTATATATATTTTATTCTGTATATTTACAAGCTCGTAATATTATAAAGAGGTAAAATTTGTGGGGTTGTAGGGTTATACTATGGATCTCCTGAACCGATTTTAAAAAATATTCTACCAACAGAAAGCCAAATTTTTTGTGAGTATCATACGCTATATATTAACCCGAAAAATGAAAAGACTTTTTCGTGGTAGTCGGATTTGCTAAGTAAGTCGGAGATAAAACGGTCGAACGAAAAGGTTTCTTACGAACGCTGCCTTAACAATGAGATATATGCTTGAATTCTAGAGAAAAGTTCTAGAGCTTGATTATGCCTAAAAAAATAAGTCAGCGATAGTATATGTCTAACTTTTATATTTAAGGCGCAAAAAGTTTTTATATTAAAAAAATAATTTAGGTCATGTTTATTGGTCATATTATCAAAAATTATGAATTCTTATCAAAATAAGTAAACCTATCGTCTCAAGTGTTTAAAACAAAAGACTTCCCTTTTACTGCATATATTTTGGACGAATGGTTAAACAGATAATACGACGTAGGTATGGAACTGCGAACGTGTCGTAATATATTGAGTGATATTAGACGGTTTTTTTTCATTTGTTTCTCACGGAGACACAAATACTCCGTCCTGCCGATACCAGCTACCTTAATTATCCCGGCTACACGCTTGAAGAATCCTTCAAAGCGAAAGCCGGAGTATGCTTGTTCGTCAGGACGGATGTTTGCTGTCACCGACTGCGCTGCTTGGAGGACCCCTCCTTCTCCATGTTGGTGGTACGTGTGGACCTGGTTCGTCAAAGCCGAGTCTACGTGTGCCTCTACAGATCCCACAATGGTGACTTGGAGACAAGCCGATTATTTGACCATCTTAGTCGGGTGGCAGATGCTGCGCAAGAGCAATTTCCTAACGCGGAATTGGTGTTTTTGGGGGACTTTAATGCTCACCACGAATAATGCTTGAAATCCCTCAAAACTGACCATGCTGGAAGGACTGCTCATGCTTTTGCTCTCACACATGACTTGACCCAACTGGTTGATCAGCCCACCAGAATCCCAGACATTGATGGGCAAGCACCTTCTCTACTGGACCTTCTGCTGACTTCTCACCCGGTGGAATATCAGGTTGTGGTTCAGGCTCCTCTTGGCTCTTCGGATCACAGCCTTATTTCTACCAGAGTGCCACAGGCCAAGCTGCCGCCACTAGCGGTATGCAAACGTCGCGTTTGGCACTATAAGTCGGCGGATTGGGACGGTATGCGCAATTACTATGCGTCGGTCCCTTGGAAGGAACGTTGCTTCAGTGGGAATGACCCGACAGCTAGTGCCGCTGCTGTTGCTGGCGAGATCATGCTGGGAATGGAATACTACATTCCTAGCTCAGATCTCGTCAGTAGGAGTACACGTAACCGTTGGTTCACTCGTGAATGTGCCGATGCTGTATCAGCTAAGCAGGCGGCATATCGCAAGTGGATCAACGGCTGCATTAGCGGGGCATCTAACATTGACTCACTGAAAGCAAACTATAATAAAAATTCGAAGTCCTGTAGAAAGGCATACACGAGAGCGGATGCACAGCGCATTGTACAGATTGGTCATGACCTTGTTTCGCATCCTAGGGGCTCCCGTAGCTTCTGGCATCTGACCAAGTCTGTGCAAAACAATTTCGGCCAACCTTCGCTGCCACCGCTCAGAAATCCGGACGGATCGCTAGCTCACAGTCCGCAAGAGCAAGCTGATCTCCTGGCTAAACTCTTTGCCGACAATTCCGTCATCGATGATTGTAGTGCACTGCCACCTACAATACCTGCATGTGGCCATACGATGCCTGACATTAAAATCAGGCAACGTGATGTGCGTGCGGAGCTGCAATCACTTGATGTACGGAAAGCTAGCTGTCCCGATGGAATACCAGCCATAGTGCTGAAGAAGTGCGCAGCGGAGCTGTCTCTTGTGTTAACGCGCCTGTTCCAACTTTCTCTCTCTTCGGGAAGTGTGCCGGAGGCTTGGAGAAGAGCTAATGTGCAAGCGGTTCCCAAAAAAGGGGATCGGTCTGACCCGGCAAATTATCGGCCAATAGCTATCACCTCAGTACTTTGTAAGGTGATGGAACGGATTTTAAACAACCAACTGATCCATTACCTAGAAGATCACTGTCTAATTAATGATCGTCAGTACGGGTTTCGACCAAAACGGTCCACAGGTGATCTTCTAGCGTACGTAACACACCTCTGGGGTGAAGCTATCGACAAGCATGGAGAATCGTTGGCTGTCAGCCTCGATATCTCCAAGGCTTTCGACAGGGTCTGGCACAGAAGTCTTCTCTCCAAGCTACCGGCATATGGTCTGCCTGCTCAGCTATGCACCTGGATTGCCAGCTTCCTACACAAGCGTAGCCTTCGTGTTTTAGTAGATGGTTGCGCTTCACAATTCTATGTAGTGAATGCTGGGGTCCCCCAGGGATCTGTGCTATCTCCCACACTCTTTCTTTTGCATATCAATGATATGCTCTCCCTTGGGAACATACATTGCTATGCAGATGATAGTACAGTGCATGGTGGATACCACGGACGCGCAGTGGCTGGGCGGGCGGAAACTGAGGAGAGGCGGGAGAATCTTGTCATTGAACTCGATAGGACGTTAGATCTCATCGCCAAATGGGGCTCTGATAATCTTGTTGAGTTTAATGCCAAGAAAACACAGGTATGCGCTCTCACGGCGAAAAAGTCAACATTTTCCCCTCTTCCCTCCCTCTGTGGTACTCCGCTGGTGATGCAAAGCAAAATCGCCATGCTGGGGATTGACGTTCGCTGCGACCTTAGTCCAAGGGATTACATCGAGGCTGTTATAAAAACAGCTTCACGGAAACTCGGAGTTCTGAACAAGGTGCGGCGCTTTTTCACGCCACAACAACTGTGCCTGCTGTACAAAACACAGGTACGGTCTTGCGTGGAATATTGCTCGCACCTTTGGGATGGCTCCGCTAAGTACCTAATGGAGGCCTTGGACCGGTTGCAGCGACGTGCCGTACGCATTATTGGCGACGTAAAGGTCACAAACACCCTTGAACCTTTACAATTGCGTCGTGAGATAGCAGCACTGAGCGCTTTCTATCGACTGTATCACGGCGAGTGCTCTGAGGAATTATTCTCTCTAATTCCTGCTTCCCCCTTCCTTCTTAAGTCCACGCGGGCTGGTTCTCGATGTCACCGCCTAACTGTGACATCAATTCCATCGCGAACAAAGAAATTTGGCAACTCCTTTCTTTGTCGCACTTCCAAAAAATGGAATTCCTTACCAGCTCACGTATTCCCCTCCTCTTACAACCCGGGTTCCTTCAAACGAGGCGTGAAGAGGCATCTTGCGGGCCGGCAAGGCGAAGGCGGCTAGTGCAGAACGTTTTTCCCGTCTGTACTGGCCGTCGTCGCGTTTGGACTCTACTACCACTTACCATCAGGTGGAGTAGAGTCATTTGCCCTCCCGGCGATATAAAAAAAAAAAAAAAAAAAGTTAGATAGCAGCACTGAGCGCTTTCTATCGACTGTATCACGGCGAGTGCTCTGAGGAATTATTCTCTCTAATTCCTGCTTCCCCCTTCCTTCTTAAGTCCACGCGAGCTGGTTCTCGATGTCACCGCCTAACTGTGACATCAATTCCATCGCGAACAAAGAAATTTGGCAACTCCTTTCTTTGTCGCACTTCCAAAAAATGGAATTCCTTACCAGCTCACGTATTCCCCTCCTCTTACAACCCGGGTTCCTTCAAACGAGGCGTGAAGAGGCATCTTGCGGGCCGGCAAGGCGAAGGCGGCTAGTACAGAACGTTTTTCCCGTCTGTACTGGCCGTCGTCGCGTTTGGACTCTACTACCACTTACCATCAGGTGGAGTAGAGTCATATGCCCTCCCGGCGATATAAAAAAAAAAAAAAAAATTACAACAAGTCAATCTATTTAGAAATAAATTGATTTATCATCAAGTAAATTTTATTTAGATAAAATTCGTTTTTACAGTATGTTCTTGGTTGCATAGGCATAAGCGATAACTTAAAATATCAAATACGCGAGACAATTTTATTAATGTTTGGCCAACGCGACTTTTGGCAGTCAGGAAATAAATCATAACACTCATTAATAACCGAACCACACTCATAATTTCATCACAAGTAAAAATGTTAACCGATCAACGAAGTGGGCACGGGTCAGCTAGTTTATTCATATGTATGGATTTTAACTAAATTAATATAAATAAAAATTTAACTGATCGCTGTCTGTACATGAGTAAAATTATTATCGGGAGCGTTTATCAATGCAATAGAACCCCAAACTGTGATTGTTAGAATTTTTGTTTGTTTGTCTGTGCGTTTGTTCGCGCTAATTTTAGAAACGGCTTAACTGATTTGGGTGTGGTTTTCACTAATGTAATGTTGTAAACTCGCGTAATATAGTACATAAAAAAATGTTGTACATACTGAAATATTATAAGTCTTCTTTTAGTGATTTCTTTAAGTTACACGCGGGTGAAACCGCGGGCACAGCTAGTATCCAAATAATGAAAAGCTAAAACGCCAAAACGGTTTGTGACGTTACAATGTTAACACGAATCAGCTGTTTATCGTCTTCATTGCAACCATGGAATTGTGTCGGATTATAGTTTAAAGGTCGATAGATTTGTATATTATATAGTTTTATACACTGAATTTTGTGTGCACTTGTAATTGATATACATATCAGAAGTTGTTTTGTTTGCTGTGCTTATTAGATTAATGAACAAACACTGTATTATAATCAGTAAATTATTTGAAGGTAAAGTCATCGTGTAACTCTTTAATTCGCCTCATACAGGAGGCACGAACCATATGCGACGCACAGCAAACTTATAACGTTAAGCGTAGCGAAGTTAAAAATTATAACAGTTTACAAAAGTAAATTTAAGAGTTATTTACTCACGAAGGATTTCTTAATAATGCTGTGACACCCGAACTTACTCGGATTACATTTGATTTATACATATCTGTTCTTACACCTGCTGATACTGCAATTTGCAAGATTAGCTGTTTTTTTATTGTTACATCAATCAAATGGAACTTCAAGCTATAGTTTATAAGTCGTACATTATATTATATATAAGATATTTAACATTACACACATAAATAAATGAAATAAAGCAAAAAAAACGTATCAAATTAGACTGGATTTCTAAACACAATTCTATAAACAGGCTCTCCGGTGTTGTAATATTTAGTCTCAAAGAATATTTATTAACATTTCTCAACATTAAACAGTTCTCGTAAGTTATAAATAGAGTATATAGTTAAAAAATTAAATATATATTATGTTTATTAATTAAATGTTGCATTTCTCGCACGTATGAACGTTGAAAAACATTATCTGAACTCAATTTAATTCTAGATTCAAGTTTGACTGCCCAATTTTTGATATAACTTTCAATATTAAAATAAAATATTAGTATCTCTTGAGTTTGTTATTTTACGATATTTTATATCAGACTAATTTTATGATAGAAAAACCAAACAGCTTGGGTTGACCCGGCATTTGAACCAATTCAAATTCATTTTAATTTTAATTTTCATAAATATTTTCCAAAATTTGAAAGTAACGAGGCTGCAAAAATGCTATCGCATGTTCTTATTGAATCGCGATTCGTTTCGTTTTGAAAATTTGATTATAATAGTCTATAAAATATGAAGTAAATTTATGTATGTATATTTGATTTATTAATATATACATTGTTCATGTTAATCTAGTTATGTCTCACTCTACTTATTTCTGAATGAGGTTATTTGGTTACGTCAAGTTTGAAACTCGCGTGTTTTACTATTACTGATAAAAAAAACATTAATATTCAATATAATGATAATAACACGTTCAATTAATGTCAAAATTGTTGTTTATAACTCGTGTCAAGACAAAAATTTCGTTGCAAATTTTTCAACGTCAAAATTAAATTATTTATTAAATATAGAAGGTTGCTTATTGATTTTCAAACATCTACGACCGGTTCGGATGTATCTCAAAACTGAAACCTACTGTCAAATTAAATCCGACGGCCTTACTCGACTGGTTATATTTTATCATCGATAATTTGGTTTAAAAATAATAATAATAAAATAACAATATTTTTACATCATGCCCCAAACTATTTACATTTGTTAACTAACTCGTGGATTACGTAACTTATAAAGAAGCATATCCCGAGGTCCAATACTAGTAGACGCAATAAAAAATATATTGAAATTATGTGTCAAAAATTTCTCAAAAATAGAATTAGGAAGCTGGTTATACATTAGCACATAAACAAGGTCGTACATAAATCCGTAGGCCATACGCGCTATCCTTCTGATCGTGTCGCTTTGCTCCATCAGACTCTGAGAGTGAAGGAATGGAATGTGTACCTGTGTTAGTGCACACACTAATGCACTATATACGCATAGTGCTATTACTTAAACTTAACTGCCGTGATTTCGATTTCATTGTTGAGGTGATAATTATTAACACAATATATTAGACTGAAACTTAATATCGAATAATAATTATTATTCTGCTTAAAAAAATGTTTAAAAGAAAAACAATGAAAATAATCGCTTATTTTACGGCTTCGTATTGCTAAAAAAATAAATAGTTTATTCATTATTTTTATCTAGAATGTAACGTTCGTATTTTGAATTGTATACAATTCGTTTACCTGTCAACCTTTACACACCTTTAATCCTTATCTAAACAAAACACTTTCTGAACTGAAAACTAAAATTCAGAAATGTTCGGTGCAGATATTGGCTTAGTTGCCGAGAAGGAAAAATTATTATGAATAAATTAAAAAATTAATTTCTTTTTTTTAATATTGTAGATCATTACTATATTTGAAAATTTCTTACTGTTGGCTTGATAAGTGATAGCTTTAACTTCTGCAGTCAAAATTTCTGATATAATATTCAAATTTAAAAAGTTTATTTATTTATGGCAAGTCTTCAAAAAATACCTGTTACAAATTAAATCAAGACATAGAACGACAACTATTTCAAATGTTAATAGTATTGAAGCGGGTATTTTATTTTTGTTTCTTTGTTCGTAGTGTTGTGGACCCTGTGTTTGCCCGTGGTGTGGAGGCGTATGGTGCGCGCGGTGTTCACGAAGAATGTCACGATGCGCTTGGTGTCGTGGAAGCCTTCGTGCACCTGCCACGCCTTGCCTCGCTCTCCAGCGTCTCATCAATGATCTCATGCTGCCGTGTCGTAATTACAGGTAATAATAACTAAAATATTTATTTTTAAATTTATTATTAAAGATGACAAATGAAGACGCATTGTCACAATATGAAACATGAACTAAAATTTATACGTTCAAAGTGTTGTAAAAAATTAGGAACTTATATGCAAATGTCCCTTGTACCCACTGAGCCTGCTAAGCGTTACATAATCACAAAATATTGCTGTTTGGAGGTAAAATAAAATCAGTAAATGGTCATTTAGAGAAGATTCCACAAATTGAAAAACTCTTACAGTCTGTTTAATCTTTATATTTAATTAAAAGTACAAGTTTTCGTTATATACTTTTTGTATAACAAATATGAAAGCACATTTACATGAAAGATGTTATAACATACTTAGTACTAAATAAAACACTGACTTTAGTTGTTCAATTTTCCAGGCTGATTAAATTATATACTTTACAATCTGCCACGTGAAATTATACATAGACAACTCAACAAAATTGCAATTGAAATAATTGCCGCCAGAGTCGGATTTCACGAGCACTTTTTAAAATCACAGAAAATATCTGAATAGAACGTTTCGTCAATACATTACACAAATAGAACTACAATGGTCATAATGGTCATAAATGTATGTCATAAAAAATCTTTGGCAGTCTTACAAAATATAAACCTCACAATCATTTTGTTTCCTTCATAAACAACTTTCTTCGAACAACTTATAAAGTTGAAGTAGAACTACTAATCCTCTTGAGCATTTTACTCATCTCTTTATTCTATTATATTATTGACTGACTGCCTAGTTGGTCTAGAGGCTTGATGTAAGGCCGCAGACCCGGAGGTCCTGGGATCAATTCCTAGGTGGGGCCAGTAAAAAGTTATTGGGTTTTTCTGTCAGAAAATTCTCAGTAGCAGCCCGGAGTCTGTAAGTTGGAAGTGTGTACACTCCCGTGCCTCAGAAAGCACGTAAAGTTGGCTTGCGCCTCTTTTCGGCCGTATCGGATTGCCGTCCCATCGGATTATGAGAGTTAGGGAATAGAGAGTGCACCTGTGTTTGCGCACACACTTGTGCACTATAACATGTCCTGCGTAGTTGGCTAATCTCTCTTGAGATTGGCCGCCGTGGCCGAAATCGGTCTGGAGGATATTATATTATTGACTATTTCAATATTTATTTATATTATAATATACATATTCAATGAAAACTTAAGTAATGTACAGATAATAATCACAATTATATACAAATTATAACCGCGTGGAACGGTAACAAGAAAGTTGGAAGTATCTTCCGTTGAATCACAATTGCGTATTTCTGGGCAAACTTTAACCTGTCACCATTAGAATTAACTTCTTTTTGGTTCATTTAATGAAGGGTGTTAAGTTGTATTGATTTTTTGTACTTCACGGTATTCTTAGCTGCAAATGCCTTTATAGACATTCGAATATTAAAATATCTTTAACTTTGTATTTTAGCTTTAAAATACGTCACTGGATACAAATTACAATTATTTTCAATTTCCTTCAGCTACAATAATCTGATTGGACTTATGATTTACAATTTATCACGCAATGCACAAAATCAATATTAAGGTAAAACTCTTTTAAAACTACGTAATTATTTTTTAACAATTAAGCGTGAAGCGCTACAAACCGCCTTACTAACATTCGTAATGTTGAGCTGATCAGAAAAATCCGCTGAATCTAATTAAAGAATTGATTATTTTGGTAAATTTTAATATTGGCCATGAAGTTTTTATTGGTGGTAGAGCTTTGTGAAAGCTCGTCTGGGTAGGTGCCACCCACTCATCAGATATTCTACCGCAAAACAGCAGTACTTGGTATTATTGTGTTCCGGTTTGAAGGGTGAGTGAGCCAGTGTAATTACAGGCACAAGGAACATAAAATTTTAGTTCCCAAGGTTGGTGGCGCATTGGTGACGTAAGCGATGGTTAACATTTCTTACAATGCCAATGTCTATGGTCGTTGGTGACCACTTACCATCAGGTGGCCTATATGCTCGTCCGCTTTCCTATTCTATAAAAAAAAGGATGACGGGCACAGCGGCAAAATTATGTGCAGGGAGGTTTATAACGGGGTTTAAACACTTTAAAGTAACAGCCGTGAGTTAAAGCGTAATGTTATATATGTTTATAACTATTGTCAAGAAACAGGCTATGTAATATAAATATAATATAATATTTTTTCAAATAGAAATGATACATCTTGAGATCAACGGGTTCAAAAAATAAACCCTTTAATATATATTTAAATATTAAATAAAATAATACGTTAAGAAAATATCATGATATCGTTATGAAGAAAAATTTTATACATTTTTTCACAATCAAGTTTTTCTAAGAATATCGTTTGTTACAAACGATAAATTTTTATTGTGTGACCATAAATGGAACATAAGGATTTTCACCGTCGAAAAATTCAAGGTCGTTTAGTTGGGTCCATACATTCTTTACTGTATCAGTATTGGTTAGCCAGCAAGTCGTAAATGTGACTATAAAGGTTATTTGTTAAAAGGTTTTACTATGGTGCTGGCATCATGTTTGTACTAGAGGTCCTAATTAAACCAGATTTGTGCAAATTTCATTACCCATTTCCTTTTATTTAATGACAAGATTATTTGCGGGCATCGTACGTTCTTAATTACTTTGATTTCTAGAAACTGGCATTATTATATATGTATTATCTATTTTTTGTTTAACGTCCCTAGACTAGGTAGACACAAAGCCCTATCACCAAGTAGCTGCAAGCCCGTGTGGTCCCACCCACTTATCACATACATATTTTACCGCCAAACAGTAATTATTAGTATTGTTGTTTTCCGGTTTGAGTAAGTAAGCCAATGAAACAGCCAAAAAAGACATAAGATCTTAGTTTCCAACGTTGGTGCCCTTGCCTTGCCCAACAGTTGTAGATCGAAGTTGGTGGCGCATTGGCGATATATGGAAAGGTTACTATTTCTTACAGCAATTGCCCGTCAGCGTATTTTAATTTAAAAATTCTAAATATGATACAGCGATTATGTATAACATTGACAATACCATTTTTAAAATAATATATAATAAAACGTAACTTAATTTATTGGCAATAACCCAATTGAAATACATCGATATTAATTGATTTGTAAAAAAGCAATTTACGTATGAATATACACATACTATGAATTAATTAATGAATATACTATACGATATACTAGTGACAAGAAGGCTGGATCAGTTTTCACCCAGAAGATCGGAATTGCGATTCAAACAAAATACTGCTAGCATTGTTGCCACCATTTCACGCGATCACGTTTTGTACAGTAACTATTTTTATTTTTTTATTTGTATATTTAGATATACTTTTATAGAATAGGAAGGCGGACGAGCATATGGGCCACCTGATGGTAAGTGGTCACCAACGCCCATAGACATTGGCATTGTAAGAAATGTTAACCATCGCTTACATCACCAATGCGCCACCTACCTTGGGAACTAAAATATTATGTTCCTTGTGCCTGTAATTAGAGTGACTCACTCACCCTTCAAACCGGAACACAATAATACCAAGTACTGCTGTTTTGCGGTAGAATATCTGTTGCGTGGGTGGTACCTATCCAGACGAGCTTGCACAAAGCCTACCACCAGTAAAAGTTAAGACTTTAATGTAAATAATTTTTTGTTCTCATATAAAAATAGCATACCGAATATCTAAATACGATACAAACATAATATATGCCTATATAGCTGTACCCAAGAAAAATATTTCCTTTTTCACACAAAGAGCATATTGCCGTTTGCTATAGTTTCCGCTTCTTAGGTTAAGTTACATATTCTATAAACTTCTCAATAACCGATCTAACTCAAACACAATTATTCAAATTGAAATGATAGTTCTAGAGATTAACGCCATCGATCACACAAATCCAACGGTATTATATAGATATAACAGAAGCAATCGTGACATCCTAGATAGTTTACGATAATAGCCGTTTGACGTCTCCAGGGCATGAAAGTTACGTCGACTTCCCACCTGTCACGTACCATAAAGTACCACTTTGAAATACTCGACACATTTGCTATTCTCAAAGGATTGTCTGGCGACTAGTTTCGAACTATCCTGATTTAAAACCTTTAAAATTTCAAATTTCAATCAATAAAGACCATGTTATTAATGTATCGTTTTATTTGTTCACAGACGAGGCTGCACGGAACTGCTGACAGCTAACATCAGGGCGAAACATGAAGAAGAATGCAAACACGACACAATGATATGTCCTATCACACCCACCTGCTGCTCTGTTCCTTTCGAAGAATTATCAGCTCATCTCCAATCTAATCACAACATCATCGCGGTCTACTCTCAGAAGATCAAAATCTTAATAGAAAACTTTCAAACGAAACTCAAGAAGACCGCTTGTTGTAGGACTAAGTACAAAATAATCTTATTATACCAAAAAAGTGCATTCATTATCAAAGTCTGTATTTACAATTATCACGTGAAGGTTGAAGTGATGAGACGAAAACTTGGTTACGTTGCTGATTTAAAATCGGAATCGAAGAAGAGCGATTACTGCGCCCTTATTGAGTTCCAAAGTAAGGCTTTATGCACAAAATCTGCTATTCTAATCGAAAATGAAGCATATAGTAAGAAGGCTGAAGTACAATGGAACGATGTCATACTTAAATCAGAGAATGATGAAGCTATCACAATTCACGTAAACATTGGAAAGACAGACTCTGAATCGATACGAAAAGAGTTTGAATTATGATAATCTAAAGATCACAATTTTGGATCAACTTATATATCTTTGACTGATAATAAACATACAGAGTTTTGCTTATGATGTAAGACACGAGGTTTGAATTCGAAGATGTTTTAAATAATAATTTAAAACGATCTCTGTTAAAGGCCAAAAACTTAAGTCAAGTTCGACTGAATTTGACATATTTTGTACATTTTACTAATTACAATTAATACAATATCAATATTAGTATTTAAAGTATATTGTAATCACAGAAATGCTTAGGAATATTTTCTTGATCACTTCCTGATGGAATCATTACGATTTTTTTAATGTTGATATTTGTGTTCCTACTTGTCGTTTTATATTATGTTGTGATGAAATGTTTTAAACATTCCAATTAATTTGGATCTATATGTGATTTTAAATTAAGTTAAGTAATGAAGGTGTACGCTGTAAAATGACTGACGTAGGTTAAACACTTAATTAGTAATGTATTTTAGATAATGATAAAATTAAATGATAATTTTAAATCACGACTTATTCTTGCATTTCATTGAATAAACCTACATCCGTAACCGTCCGTCCGTAACAGCCTGTGAATGTCCCACTGCTGGGCTATAAAGGCCTCCTCTCCTCTTTTCGACGAGAAGGTTTGGAGCGTATTCCACCATGCTGCTCCAATGCGGGTTGGTGGAATACACATGCAGAGGCAGAATATCAGCAGAATTAGACAAATGTAGGTTTCCTCGCGATGTTTTTCTCTACCACCAACCACGTGATGAAGTATAAACACAAATTAAGTACATGAAAATTCAGTGATGCTTGCCCAAACTTGAACCCACGATCATCAGTTAGGATTCACGCGTTCTTACCACTGGGCCATCTCCTAACCAACATCAATATACTATAATTTAATTTGATATAAAAATATTGGAATAACTCACACCATGTAGCTAAAAAAACTGCTACCTGAAAACCTTATTTCCTTATGTTATTAATTCTGCTTGTAAAAACGTTATTACATTAACCAAAACCTAAATTGGGATTAAAAAAGTTACATTTAGTTTGATAAGATGTGATGAAATTGTTCAATAAAATACTAAGAATTCTTTTGTATGCTGCACATGGACATGACATGCTCAAAAGGTTTTTTAAATCATAATATATATTTGGAAACTGTTTCAAATAAAAATATTTTGTATAATGTACCTGTGTACGTACTCATGTTTAGGTTTTTTCTTCCAAAATCAGTGAGCTATTGCTATTGTAAATTGGGCCATCACCGTTGTCTTATTTTTATCAATACAGAAATAAATACAAATATAGTGTCTGTCTATAAATTTACAATAAATACCTGTTTTTAAGTTAATATTTGTGAGCTACCCAAACCATAACAGCCATTTATTTTAAACTGCCGCTACTACCTGATACTTTAAATATTTTACACATATAATTCAAAAAGACAATTTGCATGATAAAATAAAAGCAGATTTAGAAGAATTTTTGTCACAAATTGAATTCCACGCTGGCAAAGCCGCGATATTTGCTAGTTTACAAAATATTCAATCAATCAAACCACGAAATATTCAAAGCAATTAAGAAGCATTACAGATATAATAATAATTAATGAGCGATCAGACGTATTTGTTTTGACGTTAGCGTCAACTTTCAATCCTTTCACTATGATTAGTATTCAATAAGATTACAGGGCACGTGAGGAACGTGTTATTTTAAAGATAAGCTATATTTGATGTGAAAGGATTTTCAACTCCTATTTCTGTAAAAGCAAATAAGGAGCAATAAATGAGCGTCACAATATATTAACAAGGAGTAAATATTGATAAAAAAAGAATAGATAAAATCACTAAAAGTAAAAATAAACTTATAACCAAATATTACACGAAAATTGGTAAATCAAATGCTTCCTGATATTGCGATTCTCATTTGTCATCCATAACAGGTACACTCATCTCCACAGCATACGCGGTTAGTAAAGTTAAACAATTAACTGACATTGGTACTGCTGTAAGTAAATACGGCTACTTTTATAGTATCACGTCTTATGGTGTATTTCTATAAAGACATAAAAACTTTATTCGTGCTTCAAATATGATGCTGTTCCGGCTATTTGTAATCTTGAAGCCAGAAACCAGAAATTGATATACATTTGATAGAATATCTTTCACGTGTATATCTTCAACAAACTCTAATATTTTTATTGAATCTGTGAAGGACATTGTAGAAACACGAGATGTAAATATAAACATGTAACAGGACTTTGTGCAAGCCCGTCTGGGTAGGTACCACCCACTCATCAGATATTCTACTGCTAAACAGCAATAGTAAGTATCGTTGTCCAGTTGGAAGGATGAGTTAGCCAGTGTAACTGCAAAAGGAACGTAACATCTTCGTTCCCAAGGTTGGTGGAGCATTTGCGATGTAAGGATGTATTTCTTAAATCGTCAATGTATATGTCAAAATCAGCACGTGCATCCCGGTGCATGGTATTGAACACTATGATATAATCCGCTTGCCTTATTGGTCTAGTGGCTTGATGTAAGGCCGCAGACCTGGAGGTCCCGAGTTCAAATCCCAGGTCGTACCAGTAAAAAGTTATTGGGTTTTTCTGTCAGAAAATTCTCAGTTTTTTTACAACTCTTTCCGGTCGTGTCGGATAGCCATCCCATCGGATTATGAAAGTTAGGGAATAGAGAGTGCACCTGTGTTTAAGCACACACTTGTGCACTATAATATCTCCTACATAGTTGGCTAATCTCTCTTGATATTGACCAGTACCCGTAACAGCCTGTTGATGTCCCACTGCTGAGCTAAGGCCTCTTCTCCCTTCCACCACGCTGCTCCAATGCGGGTTCGTGGAATAACATGTGGCAGAATTTCAGTGAAATTAGACACAAACAGGTTACCTCACGATGTTTTCCTTCACCGTCAAGCACGAGATGAATTATAATCACAAATTAAGCACATGAAAATTTAGTGGTGCTTGCCTGGGTTTGAATCCACGACTATCGGTTAAGATTCACGCGTTCTTACCGGCCCAGTGGTAAGAAGTGAATCTCGATATTGACCGCCGTGGCCGAAATCGTTTTGGAGGACATTATAATCCGACAAAGCATTTGTATTGTATGAATAAATATTGCATGTCATACTTATGAAAGTATTTGAGAAAATATACATAATTATATAATATATAAGCTAATTCAAAATCCATACATCAAAGTCAGATTAGCGAACAAACAAATATACTACGTTTTTTCAGAAACCTATGTGTTCTATATATAATAATTAATCAATATAATCCTGGGACATTTTTCACACACGGCCATCTGATCCCAAATTAAGCTTGTACAGAGCTTGTACTATGGAACCCAGACAACTGATATACTACATATACTATTTTTCTTTTGTTAATACATACTTATATAGAATGTTGATACTTCCGCTCGTAGTAATGCGATATACATACATATATAATATAATTTATTTTAAAATTCTTAATCCTAAAGAGTATATTTAGAGTAGGCCAGTGGTTATGGGTGGTTGGATATGACGTGCCAATAACTGTCACCTCATTGGCATTCAAGACACGAATGCTTCAGTTCCATAGACCCAACACGTCATTAATAGTACTTTCTTAATGTATTAAATTTGTGTGCATGTGTGTGTAAAGCGCACACAAATCTTTGCCTCGTCGTTTTAGTAGTTGGCTATAAGGTGACAGATTTAAAAGCCCTGGTTTAAATTGCAGGTCAAACTAATAAAATGAATTTCTATATTACATGAATTTGAATTGAATCATATAGTACATAAAAATGAAATTAAACTACTAATAATGTGTGTTTGTGTAAGATTTATGCAAACATACAATAACTAAACTTAATATAATAATATGTAAAAAAAAACGTTTCTATTTTATATTCATAGCTAAAATACCTTTGAAGATATATTTGTACAAATTAGTGTCACTGAAATTGTAAGTTTGCGAGTTTTACGAGCTTACTCATTTATACTTTTAGTGTCACACGTTCCTGACCGCATTTAAGAATAATGGAAACAGTATCTACATTGTTATTCATCGAGTTAGAAAATCGCTACCTATTCCATTTTTTAAAAAGTTAAGAATCATTGCGTATAAATGTTTTTCAACGCATTTTTGTGAAGTCGCAGTGTACATTTATACATAAATTAATGTAATACGTGTAGGGATACCTACCATTATTATAATATAATATTTCCAAGACGGTATATAACAATTCTATGTTATGTAATACCAATCCAAGCTCAGACATTTTTCAATATACATATGTATGTGATTGATCGGCAAATTTTTTTTTTTTTATTTGCCCCGGGATGGCAAGTGACTCTACTCCACCTGATGGTAAGTGGTAGTAGAGTCCAAACGCGACGACGGCCAGTACAGTCGGGAAGAATGTTCTGTACTAGCCGTCCCCGCCTTGCCGGCCCGCCAGATGCCTCTTCACGCCTCGTTTGAAGGAACCCGGGTTGTAAGAGGAGGGGAACACGTGAGCTGGTAAGGAATTCCATTCTATTCGTTTAATATAGAATCACTTAGGTCACCATAAGTGATCTTGAAATTAGAACATTTACATTAACCCTTGTGACTCTCCCCAATATTGTCACAATTAATTATTTTTTTCTTAATACGTAATGTATGACGGTACATAGATAAGAAAAGTAAGGCGAATTGTAAATTATCAGATATATTGTTTTTCTCTTAAATAAAAGTGAGTCACTCTCCAATCGTGACTCTCAAATAATCTTCTCAGTGTTTGTTTAGCCGATCAACGAAGTAGGTGACCGGGGCTGACAAAATTGTGTACACCTCATAACGGAGTAATATTTACAACAAACAGTATTTGAAAGTGAGTCATTTAAATATTTTACGTTTTCTCTTTTCACCTTCCTTTTCAAATGAAATACACACATTTCGCTGTGAGTTCAAATAGTTAATATCTATGTAGATATACAACTTTATTTTTTGTACTTAAAAGTACTTATTAATTTGAATTTTAAGTTTCTATGTTAATCTGTTATTTTTAATATTACCACAATTGAATCATCGCTTAAAACATTTCTTAGTAAAAATATTTTTCATAACACTTCTCAGTCATTACTTTCTTAAAAAATAAACTTCTTTATCTATGTTCTGAACCTGGTAGCTTTAAATATAATTTAATATATTTGTATCATGACAATTCAAAAGTTCCAATATAAGCCTACTTGAATAAAGAATTATTTGATTTCAAACAAAAGTTTAAAGTAAAACTCATTCTAAGACGAAGTCATTGACGCCTGTAAAAAAATAAAAGCAATTGTTGCAAAAAAATGAATTGCTATTAATACTTTCTGAATACTGAGTAATATTTTTGTATAATAGACCTCGCTTGATGTTTTTTAATACAAATCAAAGAAACTGGCTTAAATATTACTTTAAGTAAATCATGTAGTCATTTGCGAAATATACCCGCGTTATTACAGAATATAGGATTGCATGTTAGGAAACATTTTCGCAGAAAAATACTCACGCAAAACATTATTAATAACTTCCTTTAATGTACATTATTATTCAAAACTTTATTATATTTATTGTAACAGAGTAGATGTGCAAAAAATTAAATATATATAATTCTATTAAAGATTAAGTTATTCTAATTTATAAGTAATGTAATTTTTATTTAATTACTGTTTTCATTCGCTTGCTTTTCTAGGCACTAATCTATACAATAAAATAAAATTGAAGTGACTATCTATGATTTAAAAATAACCGCCTCTATTAAAGTTAATATGGTTATTTGCGAGTTACCAAATCTATACAATTAAATAAAATTGAAGTGACTATCTATGATTTAAAAATAACCGCCTCTATTAAAGTTAATATGGTTATTTGCGAGTTACCAAAACTAAAACAATCTTTTTTTTGTTTTTCTGTTTGTCCAGGCTAATCTTTTAAACGGCTAAAAATTACAAATTGAAATAACTGAATTATTATAAGAGATATTTCAATGTTACGTTTAGTTTTTATTTCATCAAAATCGATTGAGACTATTAAAAAGAATAAACACGTACGTCGTACGTATTTTTGTTGTTATAACATATGTTACGGCCATTAGACCATAGATGGCGGTGTGCTTAATACGTCAATTTCTCGCAGAAATCGCAGTCCAGATTTTCCAAAATAGTGACCTGAATTTGAACATTACGCGAATTTTAATATGTATGGCAAAAGTGCCATACATATTAAAATTCGCGTAATGTTCAAATTTTAGTTGTCTGTGCTGTCGTATTTTCGTCTGATTGTTTTGAATTTTTTCATTAATTTCATTATTACATTGATAATTTTAAATACGTTGTAATCTTAATATTAATATTTTTGTTTTGAATTTTAGAGATCATTACTTTTAAGGTTGAATACAGTTTGCATTATTATTTTTTTAATTGTTTAGTTTTATTCTTATTTATAGTTTAATTAGATTAGACAGATCCTATTTTTTTCTATTAAGTACATCTTTTTTATCATTAATTAGTTATAAGGTTATCTTTTAGTTTTGAGTTTCATTATTAGTTAGCTTGCATAAATTATAGTATTTCACCTAGGATGCTTATAACCCAATCAATTGTCCATTTATTTTTAATTCCCTATTTCAATTCGATTAATGTTTGTTTCGCAATGACGTTAAGAAGTCACAAGGTCAAACATTAAAGAAAGTAAGCATTGATTTAAGTAAGAGCTGCTATACCCATAGGCAACTACATGTATCATGCTTACGTGTAAGTCACGCCAAAGATAACTTTGTTCTAGAAAATGAAAATACTACACCTAATATAGTATATAATGTAAGGTTTTACTGATTTTTTTTAATTAATTTTAGATTTTTAGAAAATAGTGGTAATATTTTTAACTAAATTAACACTGGTTGGAAATTATTGAGCGAAAAAAACTACACGATATAAAAAAAGAAACAAACCACGGAAAGATTGACTCGTTCGATGGTTGCCAGGGTAATTGCAGGAATTCCAATGAAAATTGTAAAAGAGATTGAAAAATATTAATGAGTAATAAATTATATAACAAGATACGTGTGGAAGAGAATAAAATGTTAAAAGTAAATGCGAAGGATTGTTTTACCCCAGTAAAATACCCCAGTATTCTTACAATAAGGAGCAAATAATTTAGTATATCAATTTATATTTCACTACTAGAATAATAATAATCGCACTATTATCACAAATACAAAGGTTGTGTGTATTGTAAATATTTGTTACTTCTTCACGCCTTATCACAGTTAAGATATGATATAATATACATATTTTTTTCCTTTTATTCCCGTTTAACTAGACTAGAATATAATTTTAAAAATTATCACTTACCATGATGATGAGCTTACAAAAACATCTTTTGTCTCTTATATCTAGTACGCATTTCTTCAAATCTCCCTTGTCAAAAATAATAACTTATCATAGATAATATTTATAATATTACTACCCTTGATATTTATAAAACAATTTTAAAAATCGATTCGGAAATAATTATCAATCACCAAAATTGACACAATCTTACATGCTACACATTATAAGCTTTTTTTTTTATAGAATAGGAAGATGGACAAGCATATGGGCCACCTGATGGTAAGTGGTCACCAAACGCCCTTAGACATTGGCATTGTAAGAAATGTCAACCATCGCTTACATATCCAATGCGCCACCAACCTTCCCAAGTTTAACTAAGATTTTATGTCCCGTGTGCCTGTAATTACACTGTAATTAAGCTCCACATCACAAAATAGTTGCAACAATATTCATTGCTACTAAGTAAATATGTTTTATTTTAATCTGTAGACTGACCATTTAGACGTAATAATACATATGTACATTAGAAAAAAGATAAAGAAATCCCTAAGGAGAAGCAGCAGCTAAATCATATAGTATGGCTTCTCTGAAGTTAGAATACGACGAATAAAATTGCAAAAATTTTCCTACACAATTATTTTCATACTGATGATTACACACAAACGAACATAGAATACAGATACTTACTATTTTTAACATTTAAGCTATAAATCCAAGTAATAGAAAACAGTACAATTATATTTTACAATCGAATAATATTGAAACAAGAAAATAGTTAACGACAAAGGGTATAACAGGCGACCTTATCGCTAATACAGCGATAACGGTCGTAACGAACCAACTTAAACCCAATAATCCTAATCATTGAGTTATTTTCCAAGCTATAAGTATATATATATATATATATTAATATAAGTATATATATATATATATTAATATATATACTTATAGCCGAGATGGCCCAGTGGTAAGAACATGTGAATCTTAACCGATGATCGTGGGTTCAAACCCGGGCAAGCACCACTGAATTTTCATGTGCTTAATTTGTGATTATAATTCATCTCGTGCTTTACGGTGAAGGAAAACATCGTGAGGAAACCTGCATGTGTCTAATTTCACTGAAATTCTGCCACATGTGTATTCCACCAACCCGCATTGGAGCAGCGTGGTGGAATAAGCTCCAAACCTTCTCCTCAAAAAGAGGAGAGGAGGCCTTTAGCCCAGCAGTGGGACATTCACAGGCTGTTACATCATCAACGTTCCTTTTGTTTTTGGACCCTAGTTCCTTGTCGCATGGTACACTTCAGATATTTGGCGATAGATCTAAACCGATCTAACCGAAATAAGTGTAAGTCTTCGATGGTCACGACAATATATGTGTGCCTATTAGTGTATGTCTAATGTTGTCGTATATGCGTGTGCGTGTCAACTGTATTCATATATGCGTACTATGTGTTTGAATGTCTTGTTGGTCTAGTGGCTATATATAGCCCGAAGATCCTGGGTTCAAGCCCCAGGTCGGGCCGATAAGAAGTAATTGCGTTTTTCCGCCGAAGGTCTTCAGTAGCAGCATTTATGGAGGTGGAAATGTATACACTTCTGCTCGGAAAGCACGTAAAGCCGTTGGTCCTGCGCCTGAACTCTTTCCAGTCGTATCGGAACGCCGTCGTATCGGATTATGAGAGTGAAGGAATAATAATATAATAATATAATATAATATCCTGGGACATTTTTCACACACGGCCATCTGATCCCAAATTAAGCTTGTATAAAGCTTGTGCTATGGAAACCAGACAACTGATATACTACATATACTACTTTTCTTTTTGTAAATACATACTTATATAGATAATTACACCCAGACTCAGGACAAACAGACATGTTCATGCACACAAATATCTGTCCTGGGTGGGAATCGAACCCACAACCTTCGGCGTGAAAGGCAAGTGTTCTACCAACCACGCCAACCGGCTCGTCAAGAATAAAGGAATAGATTATAATTATAATAATTAGAGTACATCCATGTTTGCGTACACTATAATTTATCTCGCGCAGTTAGATAATCTCTCTTGAAATTGGTCGCCGGTGCCATAATCGGTCTGGAGAACATTATCACTATATGCTTAGAACTATCAGTTTTATTGTCATTAATTAATTATTATTATATTAATTTATTATATTAATTAATTATTATGATACATAGTATATAGCGAAAGAAACTTCGTTTCAACCGTTTGTCCAAGGACACGGCTTGTTGTTTCAATATTTAATAAAATAGACTTACCTCTGCCGCTATGTACGCTGGTATAACGGATAGAAGCAGCCTCTCCTGTTGTTCTCTTTCACACTCAAGTTTCACACGCTGCTCAAGGCAAGTTCTTGTACCAGCGAATGTATTCCGATGAGCTCGCTCCGTAAGAGCACGATAGTACAGACCTATGCCGCTCGCTGATAACAGAAGAGCCAGTTCGCACGCCAACTATAACATAAAATGGAGCTCACTTAGTCAAGGCAACTATGTATACAAAATCCCTCCAAAATATTTAATTCACTTTACATTTTTTGACAAATCCCTCAAAATTGCAAATCTTGAAAAAAAAATTGCCAACAATTATTATTATTATTATTTTGTCTTTATATTATATTAAATTTGTTTTTTCTTAATTGTAAATTAAATTCATATCAGTTCCCTAAAATATTTTTCAGTATTTTTTTTATTTATAAGATTTTAATATGTGTGACGTTCCACCTTAATTACGCTAGAGTGATGTGGATGGATGTATTATGGATCAAATTCAAAATCGACTGAATAAATAAATATTCCTATCTATAGCTGCTCCATTCCATTTTCAATATTTGTAAATTTGACAACGCTACTTCGGCTGTCAACATCAAAGGCTTTCGATTTCCGAACGTAGATTTACTAGAATTTTATTTACTTAAATAGTATTTTATTTAACAAAAACGTTTCTATATTTTATATTTGCCATCTTCTGTCAACTATCTTCCCAAAATAAAACCTTCTTTTCAAAAAAAGGAGAGGCGCTATTAACCATCAACTGTGTATATATTATTCGATCCGATATGATGAATTTGTTGAACTAGCAAGTGAAGCATATCAGAGGATTGCGAGTTCAAATCGCATAATAATTTTCATGTGAATAACTTTTTTTCATAACAAAGTTCACTTCGCGGCCATAAATGGGCCATTTGCTCGACTTTATTTCTATAAAATATTCAGATTATATTGATCAAGACAGTAATGTAATATGTATGACCCGTTTATTCTGTAAGGCAATAATCAACTTTAATTTAACGACATGAAAACTTTGTGTAATAAGTCTACGGTTCCATATAATAAAATTAAATAACTCCTATAAACGTAGAAACTCTGAAATTTTCGTGATAGTGCTTTATAATTTCTTCGACAAAGAGTTTTGAAAGAAGCTTTATCTGAAGGAGCAAAACTTTTAGATCATTAAGAGCACCGCGTTGAAACTTCCCAATGAACCAAAGATGCGACGTCATTAACTGACTTTGTTATGATTAACAAAATATCACAAAAAATATTTTCAAATTAACGTTATATTTGAGTTATGTGTTATGAGTGCTCAATATATTACTAATTGCAAAAGGTCACATCCACTCAGGTTATTTTCCGGAAAATCTTATTTTTATACACAATTATAATATATATTACAAACCTGCTGGTAGAATTGTGCTTCCTGACCCTGTGGTCCGAGACCAATCGCCAAGCCCATATACGCAAGAGTAAGCGCCGCAGCCAGGCTGAGCGCAATGGATCGAGCTATGGGCATCATTGTATGTACCATCTAGAAGAAAAACAAATGAAATTAAAAGTCACTAATATTACATAGAATATTTTGAAAGTTATTATAATTAAAAAAAAAAATAATTATTATGTAACTGCTTGGGATAGGAAAATAAAATGTTACCAACATTATTATCGAAATGTTGATCATCTTGACTTCAGACCTACAACAAGCTACTGGGTTTTTTTAAATCGATGTATACCTTGGTTTAGAACAGAGTCTGAAAGTTGACAGTGTCTACAATTCCGTGCTTTAGAAAGCACTTGAAGAATCGGCTTGATGTTAGTCATGCGCCTTATCTTATTAAAGCCGTGTGGGATTGCCGTCCCATCGGATTATGAGAGTGAGATAATTGAGAAAGCACTTATGTTTGCGTACACATTTATAAAACAGTTGACTAATCTCAAAAATGGCCGCTGAAGCTACAATCGGTCAGAAGAGCATCATAATTATTATCAATTTTAACTAATATAATTTTTTCTTCACTTATAAAAACAATATATATTAGCTTTAAATCTGATTCTATAATTAATATTAAGCAGATTTCGGTTCTTTTACTTTACATTATTTATATTTAAAAAAAAAACACTTGCAAGGAATTACTAATATCCCTATTTTTTCTTTCAGTTTTATCGTTTATACTAAGTACAAAAATATCCCATAGGGTCAAGATTGAACTTACTAGCTTTATATCACAAAGCGACTCTGTATCGATAGGATAATGACGCTTTGATATTTATTTTAATCTTATTAATTGACATACAATGTAAATTTAGAAGGAAAAAATAATTGAATTAATACTATATTTTGAATGTAAATTAGATTATATACAAGTTATATAAATAGATAATTAAAAATGTAACGAAGCTATGCAGAAACTTAATCACTAATAGTGATCTCTTACAAGCAATCTCGTTTGTGTCGAGACTAAGCTTACTATAACTTAAATATAATATTACTCAAATCTAAGTTATTTATTACAATTCTAGATCCAAACTCCATTTAAACTTAAAGTGAACTCGGCAAAAACTTTTAAAAATTAAAACAAAGTGCATTAAAGTAGAATTTCAAACGTATAAATGAACATAGAAAATTATACAAACGCATTGCGGTTCTACGACCCCGAGCGTTTCAAAGAAACAAAAACAATAAAAGCACTCGAAACAGTTTATCAAGTTTTATTTGTTATAACGTAGTTAAAACAATTTTTATTTTTATAATTATTTTATACTTGCTTATACTTAGATAATTAATCTTTGTTATAATTTTATTAAAAGAATCTTTATACAAAACTTTTTATGTAGCTTCTTTTTCTATTCAAGTGAAGCTGGAGCGGGTAGCTAGTTTATTATAAAAATAAGTAATCAGAGGTGTTGTTATAAAAGCAACAAATTGTAAGCAATTTTATTTTTTATTTAATTGTTTTTTTTTTAATATCATTAAAACGAGTATGTTTAGATATTTATTATTATTATTTTTAAATTAATCGTAGGCGTAATTTATGGATGGTTGCCGTTCTATGGCTTTCGTCCAGTAGACGCAGACGCAGATGGGTCATTTGATGGTTAGTGGTCACCACCGCCCATAGACATTAGCACCGTAAGAGTTTTATATTTTCATTTTACTTAGAAACATTTTGTTGCGTTTCTCTATAACGTTACTTTCTAAAATGTTGCACTTTAGAAAAACCTTGTGTATTTTCTTTTCCAGTTAAGTAAAAAGTTTTGAACTGTTTGGTGGTCACACATGTCACTGAATTTCATCCAACAGGATTCTACGCGACGTTTTTCCTCATCACTGTGCACGAGATAAAATAAAAACACAAATTCAGCACATGGTACTTTCCGGGACACTGGTGGTAGAGCTTTGTGCAAGCTCGTTAGGGTAGGTATCACCCACTCATCAGATATTCTACCGCAAAACAGCAGTACTTGGAATTGTTGTATTCCGGTTTGAAGGGTGAGTGAGCCAGTGTAATTACAGACACAAGCGACAAAAGATCTGAGTTTCCAAGGTTGGTGACGCATTGGCAATTTAAGCAATGGTTAACATTTCTTACAATGCCAATGTCTATGGGCGTTAGTGACCATTTACCATCAGGTGGCCCATATGCTCGTCCACCTTCTTTTTTATAAAAAAAACAACATGCAACCGCGACCTTCAGCTCAATACATTTTCTGGGCTATTTCAAACTTCATTTAAATTGGAAAAATGTCGTAAATATATTCCATTTTTAAGCTCATAACACTGAAACGGCATCCAATTCTCAAATTGGATATCAAAAACTTTGATGTTAATAACGAACACTCACAAAAATAACATGATATTTTTCATCTAGAGCAAACGAAGAGAACATTTAAATGGAAAAACTCGTTAGCAGCAAAATTATTTGTTCACGATAATCTATACGTATAAAAATCAATGTTTCTTTTATTTCCATTCAGCCGAGCTAGTTGAAACTTTGTTCAGTTGGTATTGACACTTGTCTGATGGTATCTAGTTTCCATCGACATACAATAACTGATGCGCGAGTCCAATTGGATAATTAACAACGAAAAAAATTTAAATGCCTACAATATTCAAAATATTTATTATGATTTCACTGAACTTTAAATTATTTGGTAAAAGGTATTATTTTTAAAAATTATAAAAAATGTAATATGGACTACAAATCCTTGATTTTTATATTTAAATACTATTTATTTTGTGGTAGAGCACTTCTTAGAGTACCACCCAACAGTGTTCTGGTTGGAAAGGTGAGTGAATTAGTGTAACTAAAAAAAATACATCTTAGCTCTCAAGATTGGTGGCACAAAAACTATGTAAAGTGAATCAGTGTAACTACAGGCATAAGTAAAAATGCATCTTGACTCCCAAGATTGATGACACATAGACTATATAATGGCTGAGTGCACTGACCACATACCATTAGATGGACTATTTACCAGTCTGCCTATATACTAGTATTTACATAAATCACATCATCACTTCCATATAGGATTAAGGAATTCCAACCACTTCTTACCAAACTGATACTAGAAAGAAATGCTATAAAACTTATTTTCCGAACTGTGTTGCGTCTGCTCGTATTGCTTGTGTAGACATGCCATTAGTGAGAGATCGAGAGCCCTACAGGGGAAATTGAATTTCGAATGGAAGTGTTCTTTTTCTCGCTTGCCCTGTACAATAGATTGAACACGGTGAGTGATCGTGAGTGACCAAGGGATTGGGATTACTGTGTCAGTAATTAAGATTATAAAATTTATTAAAATTGCATATTTTGGATGCTTTTTAATTTTCATTTAACAACGTAAGGTAATCTTATAGGCTTCCGAATAATTTCATTTCTGCACATTTGATGCGAGTAAACGGCGAGTACATCTCACACCTTCGATTTGCCGACGATATCGTCATCATAGCAGAGTCGCTGGAACAACTCACCGAAATGCTGCGTAGCCTAGGCGAGTCTTCCCGGTGTGTCGGTCTCGGCATGAACTTGGACAAGACCAAGGTCATGTTCAATAGGCATGTCGTGCCGGGACCGATATACGTCGAGGGGAAACCTCTCGAAGTTGTTAGTGAATATACCTACCTAGGACAGATTATACAAATCGGTAGGAACAACTTCGAGAAGGAAGCCGATCGAAGAATTCGCTTGGGATGGGCAGCATTTGGCAACCTTCGTCAAGTCCTCAAGTCGTCTATACCGCAATGTTTGAAGACGAAAGTCTTCAACCAATGCGTCTTACCTGCCATGACATACGGTGCCGAAACGTGGACACTAACTGCGGGACTAGTCCACAAATTCAAAGTCGCTCAGCGTGCTATGGAGCGAGCTATGCTCGGAGTATCTTTGAAGGATAAGATCAGAAATGAGATTATTCGGAAAAGAACCGGAGTCACCGACATAGCTTGCAAAATTAGCAGGCTGAAGTGGCAGTGGGCTGGTCACGTATGTCGTAGGACCGATGGCCGTTGGAGCAGACGAGTCCTAGAGTGGAGACCGCGAATCGGCAAGCGCAGCGTAGGGCGCCCTCCAGCCAGGTGGACCGACGACCTTAAGAAGGTGGCGGGCACCAACTGGATGCGGAAGGCGGAGGACAGGGAGCTTTGGCGCACCTTGGGAGAGGCCTATGTTCAGCAGTGGACAACGATTGGCTGTTGATTGATTGATTGATTGACATTTGATGCTATTGATATATTGATTTCATTTTGAGGCTTAAGCATAACAACACGATAAATACAAAAGAAAAAATAAGCGAAGCTTTTTGAAATTCGAACCTGGGACGCACGCCATACAAGATAGTCTCTAGACAAATGAGCAATTTAAATTATTAATTTAAAAAAAACCCTACCCTACCAAAATAATTATCTATTCTCGTTTTTGATTGGTCGATAAAAACGCCACTAGCTACAAAAACTACATGTTAAAATAATATGAAAATAATTGAATTCAGATATTTACTATGCACTTTTAAAATCAATTTACATCGTAAACTTTTCACTCAAATTGCATCGTATACCAACAGCGGAGATTTCATAAAAAGTTTACGCGAACTAAATTAGTTGAACGTGAAGTTGAAATTGTTTTCATTTAAGTTAATCTTTTTATCGTCAGCTCGCACCATTAGTCATTGTTTGTGCACATTTTATTATTTAATTTCAGAGTAGTTGTAAAATATTATATTTTGTTTTTAAATACAGGAAAAAAAGCCGAGATGGCCCAGTGGTAAGAGCGCGTGATTCTTAACCGATGATCGTGGGTTCAAACCCGGGCAAGCACCACTGAAATTTCATGTGCTTAATTTGTGATTGTAATTAATCTCGTGCTTGACGGTGAAGGAAAACATCGCGAAGAAGCCTGCATGTGTCTAATTTCACTGAAATTCAGCCACATGTGTATTCCACCAACCGGCATTGGAGCAGCGTGGTAGAATAAGATCTAAAACTTTCTCCTCAAAAAAGGAGAGGAGGCCTTAGCCCAGCAGTGGGACATCACAGGCTGTTACTGGACTACTGAAATACAGGATATCCTTTATTTATAAAGAAAACATTTTTTTGCTGTTATTTTCGAATAAAGTATACTTTATTCGAGTAGGCTTTTAAAAACACTTGATATTACATGTAATTTAAATATAAAGTTACTATCGGTTCGGAATGTTCGAGAACAGTCAAGAAATTCAGTACTTACTCTTTTTTCATTGTATTAGGTAAGCAGACTTGCAAGTGGACAACGTGATGTTAAATGATCCAACACTCTAAAAGTAACTCTGTTTGTCTGTTACAGCTAATCCACTGTACCGATTTTGATGAAATTTAGTACGATGTAAGCTTAAGTCCCAAGAAAGGAAGGAAAGAATTCTCCAACAGGCGGATGAAACCGCGAAAACTAGTTTCATATGTACATAATATATTATGTATAATTAAGAACCTTAGTTTTTGTAGTTCCTTATATATCTTGTATATTCTATATCTTATACATTCTTTTCTATTATCAATAGAAGTAAAGATGTTATATTATAATAGTACAATTAACAATAAAATTAAGAATATAAGATTTTTCTATGGTACTTCCAAAAGGAAAATCCAATCTTAGATGTAAGATGAACGTATTTGGAGCTGTTATAGTATTCATGCAAATACAAGGACTGATAGTACGATAAATCTCTTAGTGAATTCACGATATAGTGGTTAAGCCGTCAGTGTGGACGTCGTAAATCGAACAACAGGAGGTCATTACATTTTCCGATATCTCCAAACAGAAGCTATATTCTGTTGTTGGTATAATACTCTAACAGTATTTGGGATTAATTGTCTTGTGTTGTTGTTTTCTATTGATTATAGATCTGTTATAAATTACTTATATAATGCAATTTTAATAATGTGGTACAGAGGGCCGTACTTAAAAAACTCGCAGTAGAGTTTTTTACTATCCATCACAGTGCAGGAGGTATATAAAGATATATATATAGTGCACGAGGATGAAAGCAAGCACATGCTACCAATCATATAGACTATATATAATTGTTCCATTTTATCTGTAGCCTAACAGTCTACTGGATATTGTACTGCAAAACACTTAGTATATGGTATTGTTGTATTCCGGTTTGAAGGGTGAGTGAGCCAGTATAATTACAGGCACAAGGGTCATAACATCTTAGTTCCCAAGATGCATTGGTGATGTAAGCGATGGTTAATGGTCTATGGGCGTTGGTGACCACTTACCATCAGGTGGCCCATATGCTCGTCCGCCTTCATATTCTACAAAAAAAATTGTTTGGTTGAACGCGTTAATCTTAGGAACTACTAGTTCGAATTTAATATATTTTTTTAAAGTTTGATAGCCCTTTTATTAAGGAAGGCTATAGGTTATATAAAATCACGCTATAACCAATAGAAGCATCAATGAAAAATATTACAAAATTTCTTCCGTTGCGTGCGCTCCATAAACGGTTAGTTACGCAACAAACATGTACGACGGAATTATTGCTATTAAAAAGTTCTAAAAATGTTCGTGATAACATGTGTCTATCTTTTACGGTTGACTCACTATAACATTTTTTATGGTATCAGATTTTTTCTAAAATAATATTACATTGCGATATTATTATAAGCATGGTATTATTTCCTACCTAAATAAATTTATTCATCGGTAGTATATAATTTTTAGTAAAATTGCTCTAAATCATTTGATTTCAAAGAATATTATTCTTAGGAAATATCACAGTTTTAAAATAAATCCGCAGCAAAATAATAGCGCGTGGTGAGGGCGTGGTAGCGAGGCCTGTCGGTAGCCCTGCGAGGTAGCATGCCGCGCGGCAATATGGGCAATAACTATAAAAGAACACCTTTTATAGTTATCGCCTACATTGATCACGTTTTGAGCAGACTGTCAGTTCTTAGACATACAAATTTCCACGCGAACGAAGTCGCGAGCTCTAGTTTTTAAATAAGATCATAAAATATATTATTTTAAAATACGATATATTATAAGGTTTCGTAGTGGTTTCCTTTGTGGTAGAGCTTCGTGGAACCTCGTTTAGGTGTATTAAGCACTAATCAAATATTCTACCGCAAAACAGCAGTACTTAGTATTGTGGTGTTTGGATGATTGAGCAGTGTAACTACAGGCACCAGTGATATAAAATCTTAATTCCCAAGGTTGGTAGCGTATTGGCGTCCTAAGGGATAATTAATATTTCTTACAATGCGAATGTCTATGAGCGTTGCTAATCACTTACCATCAGATGGCCCAATTGCCCGACCGCTTACCTATAAATATATATTCCTTAAAAAAAAAATAAGTTTATTAAATTAATTGTAATATGTTGGTCATCCATCTTTTAATCCGTTAATATTTCAAGTTATGTCGCTTATATTTGTCTTGTCATTTATTTTATCTGTCCTTTACTGAGGTAGCTTAAATATTAAGTTAATTTTAAAGCCTGTATTATTTGAACAATTCTAACGAAATTATCAATTACATACCGACTGCTGTAACCGTATTTAAGGAGATACTTTTTAATGAATTATTCACTATATTAATTTTTTTTATTTTTATCATATATATGATAAAATATGTTTTTAACAGATCTAATAACATCCATAGATTTAAAAAATGATAATATATTATTTAGGATTGTACTTGTAATCTTTTTTTTTATTATCCGCACACATAGTTATAAAAAGTACTTTGTATTGGTTGCAATAAAATTCAGATTCAAAAATATAATTAAAAAAAATTAGGAAAGTCAAAAGTGCTTTAAGTCCACATGCAAGTAAATAAAGTTGGGGCAAAAACATTCTTCTAATATTTTAAAAGATATAAACAGTAAAATATTGAACAGCTATTTTCTCTTCGCTAACTAAAGCACCTAAACTTACTACATACAGTTCTCAACTACGATAATGGTCAAGCCATTGTCTCCTGAATCTTTTCTAACATTTTTATTTCTCAGCTTTTCTAGCGCTTTTGCAAATGTAAAATTCGTTTCTACACAACTTGGGTGATCAGGCGTCAGCCGTTTTATAAAAAAAATATATTAAACTTTTCTTTAAAACAATTAATTAAATATATTAACATAAGTATTAGAATAAAATTAAATATGCATGTCAATAATTGTTGTTATAATTAATATAAGAAGTAAAGACTAAACTTGTCAGTTTTGTAAATTACATATTATATAACATATTAAATTACATATTATAATAATAGTCACAGGGCTGCGGTAAACATTGCCCTCGCCAAGACCTGCGAGCTGTTCATAAGGATTACACATTAAGACCGAGGCGCAATGGTTCCGCTCAGGGACAAGAGGAGGAGGTCCAGGTTAGTAACTCAAAAATCTAGAAGACCAAGTACATATTCTTGAAATTTCACTCTGGACTATTGTTGGGGTTTCATAGAGCATTTCGAGAGCCTAGTCCCTCAAGATTGAGAAGGTACCTATGGTAGGTAGATTTAACTTATCAACAGCCAATCATTGTCCACTGCTGAACATAAACCTCTCCCAAGGTTTGCCAAAGCTCCCTGTCGTCCACCTTCCGCTTTCAGTTGGTGCCCGCCAATTTCTTAAGGTCATCGGTCCACCTGACTGGAGTGCACCCTACGCTGCGTTTGCCGATCCGCGGTCACCACTCTACGGCTCGTCTGCTCCAACGGCCATCGGTCTTACGATAAACGTGACCAGCCGGTCACGCCACTATTATCACGCCACTTCAGCCTGCTAATTTTACAAGCTATGTCGGTGACTCCGGTTCTTTTCCGGATAATCTCATTTCTGATCTTATCCTTCAAAGATACTCCGAGCATAGCTAGCTCCATAGCACGCTGAGCGACTTTGAATTTGTGGACTAGTCCCGATGTTAGTGTCCACGTTTCGGCACCGTATGTCATGGCAGATAAGACTCATTGGTTGAAGACTTTCGTCTTCAAATATTGCGGTATAGACGACTTGAGGACTTGACGAAGGTTGCCAAATGCGGGCAGCATTCCAAGCGAATTCTTCGATCTACTTCCTTCTCGAAGTTGTTCCTACCGACTTGTATTATCTGCCCTAGGTAGGTATATTCACTAACAACTTCGAGAGGTTTCCCCTCGACGTATATCGGTCCCGGCACGACATGTCTATTGAACATGACCTTGGTCTTGTCCAAGTTCATACCGAGACCAACACACCGGAAAGACTCGCCTAGGCTACGCAGCATTTCGGTGAGTTGTTCCAGCGACTCTGCTATGATGACGATGAGATTTAACTTATATTAAGATTATCATTTATTGTGTTCCTCTGGTCCATATCTGTTTTATATACTATAATGAAATACTTAAAATACAAAAACTTACCAGTATAAGAGCAAACAATGGTAACGGTGCATGGTGTGTGGCCATCAGAGTACCAGCACCGAGACTTATCGTAACCAGGATAGACCCTGATAACGCTAAAGCCTCCCATTCATCCGCTGATGGTAATAGCGCCATCGCCAGCACAGCTAGCAGCACGAATATTATCACTGACAGCACTGATATTGCTGTCACTTGTGATAATAACGTCTGTAACGAAGAAAAAATAAAATTAGATAATGTTAACGACAATACAAGGAGGATGAAAGACCAATCTTGAATAAATATAATCTCATAATACTTATTTGTTTTGTTAACAGCCAAAATCAAAGTCAAATGTGATATTTTTAGAAGAATTTCAATTCTAAATATATGTTAATAATTAAATCTAAAAAAGTAGAATAACATATTTTCATCGATCTGTTCATAACTCTGTTTGGAAAACACGTGTCTTATGTCTCTCTCACACATCAAGTCATAAATATTTCAGCAAAAGTATGTCAAAGAGGTGAAAGCCTAGAAGCATTTCCAGATATCTTAAATTGTTGTCAGTTTTGGTAGTCTTAGTCGAACAATGAATCTTGGAATATCACAAAAGCTATGCCTCGAGCATTTGCTTTGAAAGGTCCCGGACCTTTTTTCGCCCTTTGTCACGTCATTTTCCCTAAAGAATATCGTATATTCGAAAAATGTGTCATAAAATTTAACTTTCGAGGTTTTTCACGATTTGACTAGTAGGCGTTGTTGGTTGTGATCGTGAAAGGATAAAAGGTTTAACCGTTACATTGTCCAAAACCGATTTATGTATGTATAATTGTGTATGACTTGACAATCAAAATTAAAATATACTATTTTGGAGGCTTGCTTGTCCGGGCTTGAACCCACGATCATCGGTTAAAATTCACGCGCTCTTACCACTGGGCCATCTCGGCTATTAACATTACATACATTATTATACAACAATATATATAATAATATAAAAGTGAAGATAAACTTTAAATGTATTCTTAGATAAATGTAAAAGTGTCTGTGAATGTTTATAATAGAAACGATTACGTCGTCCCTTATGTATTGACATTGTGGAGTCGTTAACCTGGCGTTGTAAGTTTGTCTATGCTTCTCGTGTATAATCAACTTACTGTTCCCCGTGGCTTCACTGATAACGTAGATTTCTGTATGTGACAGAATTTTAAAACTCACACAGCAGTACAGCAGTTTTTAGATTTTAATATTAGTATAGACATATTATTACGCGCGAGCGAAACCGCGGACAACAGCTAGTTCTATCAATATAACAATGTCGCAATTATGAAGTAGTTTATGAAGTAGTAGTTGCAATTATGAAGTAGCTGTAAATATTCATGCTTTGTTAATAATATTCCAGAAAGAGTCTTTAGTTCCAAGATTATGAGTGGCCTATACTGCCTATAGGTATCTGTAGAATTTGTTATTATTGTTTGAGGTCAAATAATTGGTTTTTAATTTGACATTTTATTGTATACCGATAATCATGAAATAATATTTATGATTAATCTCGTCAGTCGTAAGCGATTTTGTCGTTTTTCAATGTACATGTTTCTTAAACAAAAACTTTTTGTTTGTATTTAAAGAATATTTATCTTTTTAAAGTTTTGATCTACAGATTGATAATTATATCGTAATAACATTCGCTAATTTGTGTTATGTAAAAATACAATTATATATTTTGTTTTTTTTTTTTTTTACAATTAGTTTTTTTTTTATTTGAACGTTAAGTTAACCTATAATTAGTATAAATTTTTAATACTATTATTACATAAGCAATAAGAAAATGTATTAAATAATATAACATAACCTTGGCTTCCTAATTAATGTAATAAATTAAATAAACCTGATTATAGAATATTTCAAACAAACTATTTATCAAGCCCTACTGCAATTGTTTTAGGATTCCATGTGGATCGTTTCCATATATATTCCATTCTTATTGTCTTGGACAAGGTGGGCCTCGCTATGTTTTGTGATGCAATTGTAAGAATATTAAAGGCTATTCAGTGGCATTCATCAGCTTAACAGGGAAATATCTTTTGTCATCTTATCTCTATTATCAGACATACATACGAATATTTTCACACAATTCCTTGCGTACCAATCGTTTTAGTTTTAATATGAAATACACTTTATTATTAATTTGTATGAAGATGTCAAGATTCATAAATAATAAAAAATTGAAGTAAGAGATTTTACATTAGTTTTCGCGGAACTTGAGAATTTCGGATCCGAAACGCAGCTACACTATGTATTGCTGATTGGCACTAGAATATCTGACGAGTTAGTGATCCCTACCCAGAGGGGATTGCACAAATCCACCCGGTAAGTATGTAAGTGAGTATAATTTTGGGCCATCAAACAAAGAGAATCGTTAACTGATTATAATATCTTGTCAAAAATTAAATTTAGTTATTTATTTAATTGGATCTCAAACTGTTGTACATAAAATACATCCAATACATGCTTTAGATTTACTTGTATGTACCACCAATTATAGAAGACAACGTGTATTCTTTTTTTATAGGATAGGTAGGCGGAAGAGGACATGGGCCACCTGATGGTGAGTGGTCACCAACACCCATAGACATTGGCATTGTAAGAAATCAACCATCACCATAATAACCATCGCTCACATTGCCAATGTGCCAGCAACCTTAGAAACTAAGATGTTAAGTCACTTGTGCCTGTAATTAAACTGGCTCACTCACCCTTTAAACCGGAACAAAAGAATACCAAGTACTGCAGTTTTTCGGTAGAATATCGAGTGGGTGGTACCTACCCAGACGAGCGAACCCAGACGTGTGTATGGACTCGAAACGATATTAATGCGAATTAATATGAGGTCTAAGGTCGGTAATCGATATCGGTGTCCAAAAATATGTTATAATTTTTTTAATTAATTTCAGAATATAATGTTAGAATATAATATAATGTTATAATTTTTTTAATTAATTTCAGAACTCTATCGTCTCTCCTATTGACCCTAATCTATTTTAATTGAATGTCAAAAGCAGACTAAAAATCGTCATGTTTTTATAGTAGTTATTCAGTTTTTAAGCGGAGTTATCTTTTTTTTACAAATTTATACCAATGAAAGTAATATTTGTTATTTATAATTGAAAAAAAAAACTTTTTTTTATATGAGGAACAAACGAGCAGGAGGCTCACCTGATAGAAAATGACTACCACCGCCCATGGACATCTGCAACATGGGCTTGCAGGTGGTTTGCCGGGCTTTAAGGAATAAGTACGCTCGTTTCTTGAAGGCCGCTATGTCACAAGGCGATTCGGAAAAGTCGCCGGCGAAAGCTCGTTCCACAAAGTGATGTGAGGCAGGTAAATTGCTAACCTTAAAAATCGCGCTGTTTTGGATTTCCAGACAACGAAGTGGTGAGAGTGGATTTTTGAGTTCGTTCAGTTATTGTTTTAAATAAGGTTTTATAGTAAATAAAACGTAAACGTAGATAAAGTACGTAAGTAGAGTTTTGTAAGTTTTTATGTTGGTTCTAAGCTTATTGATATACATAAGTATTTAATTGCAAAATATATCTTTACGATAATATATAAGTATTCAATTGAATTAAAAGTTTTTTAATCATTAAATTTAAATATAAAAATATTCAATGCTACAGGTAATCAACTACAAAGAGTTTTAACGATAATTTATTAATTCATAATTTTTTAACATTGTTACGGTCACGCGAGACAAAACCGTAACGGATAACATTTTTGCTTTTTTTTATAGAGTAGTTTGTCGGACGAATAAATGGGCCACCTGATGGTAAGTGATCACCGACGCCCTTAGACATTGGCATTGTAGGAGATGTTAACCATCTCTTACATCGCCGATGCGCCACCAACCGTGGAAACTAAGATGTTATGTCCTTTGTGCCTGAAATTACACTGGCTCACTCACCCATCAAACCGGAACACAACAATACCAAGTATGCTGTAGCTATTTGGCGGTATAATATTTGATCAATTGGTGGTACCTACCCAGTCAAGCTTGCACAAAGCCCTACCACCAGAACAAAGTTTATTTAATATATAATGATCGGTACAATCTAGATGTTTGTGAAACATATTGAATAAATCATTCAAATTTACAAATACAGGTTTACCGTCTAAAATTTCGTTCTCTACGAACTTCGCAACTGTGTAATCAAAGGTACATGTTTGCAAATTTTACTGAGTCAGTCTCTTAGTTGGGCAGAATATGCCTATAGATAACTATTACCTACTTCCCAGAATTTATCCCTATAGGGATAAATTTAGGGTCGCTAACCCTATCGAGGTGCAAATACGTAAAATGTTTTACGGACGGACGGAACATTCCCGAATTAAGAAGTAGTTTTCTTTTAAATGTGTAGATTATATTTGTTTTTCGTCAAAATCAACCCTCTGGCGATTGAAAGATATTTTTAGGCTCCTTTGAACATATCACTATACTTCAATATTTTGGCTAACTACATCTAGCTTGGTTAAAATTCGTAAGAAGTATAGTTTGTGAATATTCTGTAGGTAATATTCATAAGTTTGTACTTCAGAAAGGTTATTATTAATACGGAATGATTATTTAATTGGTCTCAATTATGTTAGTGGAACGAAAGAATGAAATAAATGTGATTTAATATAGTTTAGCGAGACGTTCATGTAACTCGATAAGAAGGGAGATTGTGTGTCACGCAATTCATTACATTATCAAACCTCACTCGGAATTTTACCGCCTTACTTATATATTTTGCTTATCAGATTTGTTAAGCAATTCTGTCTTCTACATTCGAATGTCAAATCAATGACGTCAGAAAGAGAGAAATCAGTGATTTGAATCTGCGTAACATTTCATTGTATTAAATATGCTAAATGTTGATTTTATTATTACACTAATTCTTTAAGATTCTTAACCAATTTGTTTATATTTATAATAATATAGTATATCTAATGAGTTTTGAATCCTCTAGTCTCTTGAATTATCAGTTTTGGATAAAAAAAAAAATCATCAAAATCACGCTAAGGCTTACGGAAGCGGAGCAGAAACGTTGTATATGGGTGATGCAGAGCGTAATATCTAAGCATAGCTTATAAAATCAAATTAGCGAATCTTATGTATATATTTATTTTGTGCATCTCGTCATGGTCCTAATGAAATAAATCTTATTTTGAATTTAGATAAAATGTTACTTTTTTAATAGTACAGTACACCTTGTTAATGTCCCACGGCTGGGCTAAGGCCTCCTCTCCCTTTTTGAGGAGAAGGCTTGGAGCTTATTCCACCACGCTGCTCCAATGCGGGTTGGTAGAATACACATGTGGCATAATTTCAATGAAATTAGACACATGCAGGTTCTCCCTCACGATGTTTTCCTATACCCTAAGCTCATGAAAATTCAGTGGTGCTTGCCCGGGTTTGAACCCACGATCAACGGTTAAGATTTACGCGTTTTAACCGCTAGGTCATTTCGACTTTACTTTTTTAATATTTTTCTTTAAAGGCGTGTGTCCCAGTTAAAACGCAATATATAACAAAAAACTAACTAATTATTAGAATCAAGCGAACCTCAGACACCCAACATAAATAAATGAACATATTTAAACGTTTGCAATGGAGATCTAGGGATTGGTTCTTGAATTGATGATCCTAGTAATTTATTAAACGAGTTTGTCAACCTTTTTTCAGACCCTTCAATTTAATTCAACCTTTAGTTGATCATTGAACTCATAGGAGTAAATAAATCAAATTCACTTGAAAGCGTAATTAAATTAATCGTAGCAAGTCTATAGTATTGAAAACAACAGCTACGCCAAAATGAGCTACGATCGTAGCACTAACGGCTGTACGCGTATTTTACTTTTTGCTATCCATTACAGCTAGTAGCTTCGTTTATATAACGAACTTGTTCTTACTTTATGGCTTTAATAACAAAATATACTTAAAATTACTCTTTAATTCATTTTACATATTTTAGAAACACACATATTAAAACATCTAAAGCCTTACGGAGCATTAGCCCTAAGGTCAGGATTTGCATACAATATTTTAAAGCTTATATTTAGCTTATTCTTCTAGTGATAGACGTATTTATATGTAATAATCCATATAAATATTGGATAAATAAATAACTACTGGTTTTCATGCCGTTTCCTCCCGATAGAATCTACATTCCGAGTAGTAAATATCTGAATTGATAGCTTTACGTTTAATTAATATCAATAAATTGATGTTTTTTACGAACGAAGATTCACATGATGGAAAGTGACTCCCACCGCCCAACCACCTACAACACCCGAGGGCTTCCAGGTGCGTTGCCGACTTTTAAAGAATGATTACGCTCTTTTCTCCTTTTTTCTTGTACTTCTAAATGCCAATTTATTTAAATATTATTTCGATGTAATTTCCAAAAAATCGGTATTTAAAGCACATATAATAGTACAATTACTAATTAATGGGATAATGAATGAGGTTGCCATAATATACGACTATTACAGTCATTAGATGCAATATCACAATAAATCCAACTTCATCAAACGTTGGGCATAACCCTCGTAGATATAAATTAAAAAACAGTTTCTAATGTTTAATATATTGAAACCTTCCCATATTAATATATACACCTCAGTGAAAAAAATAATCGTGCTTTTCTGAAAAATATCCACATAAAATCATTAGGACAAACAGACTTCCTTTTAAAATCCATTAAAATGAATTCGACTTGCTTTCATTTTATACAGCGGATATCATATTTATGTATCGTTAACTGGTAATATTTTTTCTCGCTTAAAATTAAACAATATCTGACACAATATGATTGAATGAATTCAAAATCATGAATCAGTTAATTCATCCCAATCATTAAAAATATGTCAATATCACAGTCACAGTAACAGCCTATTAATATCCCACTGCAGAGCTAAGGCATCCTCTCCCTTTTGAGGAGAAGGTTTGGAGCTTATTCCACCACGCTACTCCAATACGGGTTGGTAGAATACACATTTAGCAGAATTTCAATAAAATTAGACACATGCAGGTTTCCTCACGATGTTTTCCTTCACAGTCAAGCACGAGATGAATTATAAACACAAATTAAGCACATGAAATTTCAGTGGTACTTGCCTGGATTTGAACCCACGATCATCGGTTAAGATTCACGCGTTCTAACCACTAGGCCATCTCGGCCTTGTCAACATAGATCATGTTAATATGTTCAAATGTATTACAACATATTTTCTGTGTAACGCTTATGTACATAAAATCGAATACAGTTCAGACGATCATATCGAGATCACTAACGTATAAAATTTCCCGTACGTCAATTTTAACATTTCAACATTTTCAGAGATACGAAAATACGAGATAAATTAAAGTTAATATTTTAACCGCAGGCTACAGCTCAAGTTTTACCTTTAGTTTTAAGAGCAAACAAATTAATTATTTTTTGTTACAATTTACTGTGTGCAATGTGACATATGCAACTTAGTACACGTGACAATTGTGAAACTATTTTTTCATCAGAAATGTTTTATTAGGACACGTAACAATACTATAGTAATCATTTTTTTTTATTTAACTTATATTTGTGATCATAATGAAAATATCAATCGTAAATGTAAAATGCAAGTAATTGCGAAAGAAAATCTTCAGCGAACGTTATCAAGAAAGTATGCCTTCATTTTATTCATAAGCGGCGTAATCGACCACCTGTTTCTGTGTAAATAATAGACGATATTCTCTCGCGTTTGCCAAAATTTTCCATAAAATAGCAACGAAAATAATACTTGTGATTGTTAAAGTACTTATATATTATGCAGAGACAATTTTTTCGACAATTCGTAAACATTAGTTGAGACGAAAAAAATATTCAATATGCACTTTATTGTGCAGTAAATATGTGTAAGTATTGTGTAATATATTTTGTATTTAAGTGGATAATCGTATATTATGAAACAAATTAAAGAATATTTATTACAAATGCGTCGCGACACCGCGACTGTTACTGTTGTGCTAATTATTGAACTAAAGTAAAACATTAATAAAAAATTACACTAATGATGAGTAATGAAATTGAAATGAACGTAGGGTACCTTCTAAAAGAACGCATCTCGGCTTAGGATGTTGTCTGAATAGACTAATATCGGTCATGGCGGCCAATAACAAAAATTTGCCGACTAGGTTATATTATTATGCGAAGACGTACGCGTATTACTCATTTGACTAAAATCAATGTATTTTCCTAGACAAGACCGCCAAATCGTAATTCCGGGCTGCTACTAATGTTAATAAATAATAATGTAATGAATAAACTAAAAATATAGATTAATAAATTTTAACTTTTTGTTTCTATATAAATTACTTTATGTACTAATTCCTCGTTTATTTTATTATAGCAAGTATTTATTTCATTTAAAATTGTACTAATCCCTCATACGCTATCACAAGAGATGAACAGATATAAACAAACAGCTGATTTATTACATCTCTGAAATTAATGCGCGGCTCTTGACGTGAATAATCAACATTGTCTAAATACCTAACGCGCTTTGAATTTGCAAACGCACAACCATCTTATTTATTTATTAAATAATTGTAAGATCCCTGATGGCTCAGTTGTTAGAACATTTCAATCTTCACTAAAGATCGTGGATACATCGGGCAAGAATTACTGAATTTTTATTAGTTTTATTTGTGCTTATAATTCACATCGTACTTTGAAGTGAAGGACATTCAAGCCTCGCTTAAAAAGGACATATTGTAGCGCTGAGGGAACGCTGGGAAGGGAAGATCGTTTCATAACTTTAAAGTACGAGGAATGAGTTCTGGAAATTTAGCCGAGCTCCGAGCATAACTTGACTTGAATTTGGTCTAGTCTCACAGTTTTGCCACTTATATCATGACAGGTAAGAGGTATGGTTTCTTTCATAAAAATATACTTTGTTCAAATAAGCTCTTTTGAAATGTGAAAATTCATTAAATCTAGTTTAAAGCCAACACCGGTTCGAAATGTAAATTCCACTGAGAATAACCAAGATGAAACTCGGTATTTACTGACTAACTCATTAGTCTAAGCACGGACCTTTTAGTTTAAGGGATATATAAAACCTTTATTGTAACTAAAAATAATCTTTGCTAATTATATTCATTTAAAATATAAATCCCAGGATAGCCTTTGTAAATAAAGACATTGTATTTATTTTTAGCTTTTCTAAAAGTGGAAATCTTTCTTTAGATAAAAGGGACGTAACGTTGACATAAAAATAAAAATAAATTGTTGCGAACTCTAACATGGTTAGTTTGAAAACTTTTTAATTTTTAATTATAGTTACTATGCAGTCTTGTTTTCTTAATTTATCTGGATCCACGCAATAACTCCTAATTGAATTGAAACTTGTAAAATATGATAAGTGAAAGGCGAACAAGAAAAATGTAGTTCGTAAAACTGATATATTTTTTTTTAAAAAGATGGCTTGGATATTTTGGGTGTGGTTCAAGAAAGTGAACATTCAAAATTTCAACAGCCTTTTTAAAATAAAAAATATAACCAGATTGTGTAATAAATATTAATGAGTTACCCGTGACTAAACTTTGAAAAATATATTTTATGCAAACAAAGCCAGAAACAATAAATCAAGTGCCGGTAGTAATTGTATCACATGAACATATGTGCTACAAATGTGGAATAAGCTCGAACGCTCTCAAGAGGAAAGGTATTGCTCAGCTATGGAACATGTTTGCTACTTTTTAAATATAAGGCCTTAAATGGTATTAAGTTTTTCAAGTATTGTAGACTAAATATCATAGAAATAATATTTTTTATTTGTTTGAAGCTAGCGTTACAGAACCTTGTTCAATTTTAAACATGTCCAAAGTGATCGCCGTGGATATTAAATAACTTTATAACGTTATCAAAACTTTCATTCCGTTTCTCCGTCTGTATTTGCAAAACTACAAAATAAAAAGTCATAACCTCTGCGTGTTTAGCGATGAGAGCGAACCATAAAACTTCATTCATTCGTTCACAATAAAAATTAATTATGACGCGACAACACTTATCATTTCTATAAACATAAACATATGCGTAGTTTTGAAATAAGTAATAAATAATATTTTTGTTGTCATAAATAAAAAAACTCAAAAATTACTCTGGATATTGGACCTAAGATATTAATTGTAAGTGAAAACAGACCTAATTCCCAAACAATTTAAGTTATTTTCTTTAATTTTAAGAAACTTAGAAGCATTTTTGAATCATCTTGATAGAAGAATGAATTGAATGTAAAGTTTCCACAACTTTGGCTCTATGAACGAGTGAATAACAAAAGTATATTATAGACATTGACGCTGTAAAATATTAACCGTTTCTCACATCGCTAATGCGCAACCAAGGTTTGGAGTTAATATATATATATACGTATATTACGTCCCTTGTGTTTGTAGCACAACAATACTAAATATTTCTGTTTAGCGGTAGAATATCTGACGAGTGTAAGGTACCTACACAAAACCCTACCAAGTAAATTTCAATAGATACAAACGTGAGCGCTGTAAAAAAAATTAACCATACCATAACTTGTCATCTCCACCAATAGACAGACTCCACAAAAATATCTTCCTTACATCATCACATCACATCACTGGTGGTAGGGCTTTGTGCAAGCTCGTCTGGGTAGGTACCACCCACTCATCAGATATTCTACCGCAAAACAGCAATACTTGATATTGTTGTGTTCCGGTTTGAAGGGTGAGTGAGCCAGTGTAATTACAGGCACAAGGGACATAAAATCTTAGTTCCCAAGGTTGGTGGCGCATTGGATATGTAAGCGATGGTTGACATTTCTTACAATGCTAATGTCTAAGAGCGTTGGTGACCACTTACCATCAGGTGGCCCATATGCTCGTCCACCTTCCTATTCTATAAAAAAAAAAAAAAATCAATTCGCGTCCAGCTATTACTATACAAATACATTAAATGTTTGTACATAAGTTATGACTCATGATGTGTTACTAGATTAATTTCCTGATCTACCTCCGACTTTATTTATTATTCATATACAAGTGTGAACATGCTATTGGTAGAATTAATTAATATGTAATTATGTGTACGAGTATGTATTGTACATAACATGTCAATAACACATTAAGTACTTGGTAAGTATATAAGGGTCGATCCACTTTGCACTCCCCTAATTTACACCCCCAGTACAGTGTTTAATGGAAATAGCAAACTATTAATATCGCATTTCTCTATTTATAATTCAATTTATCTACTTTTAATAGTCTACAGTCGTGTTATTTACTTATTCATACTTTTTATTTCGGAAGGTTAATTTTCATTGATTTATATTTTATTTAAATTTCGATTTTAAGCGATTTTAGTTAGTAGTTGCTTATTATGCGCTAAAGTTTGTGTGACTAAAAAATGTTTTTGTAAACCAAGTTATCGTTACTATAATTTTACCCTCTATTCTAAGGTAATGTACTCTTTAAGGAGGCACTTCTCATGTTTCCAATGGAGATGAAATATGTTTAAAGTAGCTTGAAATAAGCTTAGTTATATAGTAATTCAGTACTTTAAACTTAAATTAAATTTTAATATAGAAACGATCAATATTTTTTAATTAAAAATATATTTAAAAATCAATGTATGCTCACTGAACGTATGCATCATTAATTTTATTATGCAAAAGTTTTAGTTATATCGATGTGTTAATGAATTGCAACTAAGAAATGTTTAGCGTACTTGCGTGCGCGAAAATTTCAGTCTGAAACAGTTGGCATGGTTGGTAGATATTTGCCTTTCACGCCGAAGGTTGTGGGTTCGATTTCCACCCAGGACAGACATGTGTGTGCATGAACATGTCTGTTTGTCCTGACTCTCAGTGTAATTATCTATATGAGCATGTATGTATTTACAAAAGAAAATTAGTATATGTAGTATATCAGTTGTCTGGTTCCATAGTACATGCTCTGCTTAGTATGGGATCAGATGGCCGTGTTTGAATAATGTCCCAGGATACTTATTTATTTAATTACCGTTGCGCTAAAAATCAACTTTAACTTATTTCACCCACAAAGAAAGAAGCACATTCACTTCAGAAATGATTTCATGTAGGAACAACAGGCTTTGAACTGTATCATATATATATATATATATACAGTTTGATTAAATAAGAAAAAGTATATTGAATTGTATGAAATGTTTTCAAAGCGCGTTAGCTTGAGTATATTTAAGTTAAAGTCATATTTGTGGAGTGGACATGTCTGATAAAACGGCTTTGGTCGGCTTAGCGGAGCTTTCAGGACGTTATTTCGGTATGTGACATCGCTTTACATTGTACTTTAAGAATTCCATTCTGACTTGATAGAATTTGTGTTATACAAAATTTACTTTTAATAACATAAACATAACAAAAAACACTTTAATGATTCGTTGATGATACCTTAAATACATTTCGAATTACAAATTATTATAAATAAAAAATAAATTAAAATAAACTTAAGGGATAGTTTGACAAATAATATATACCGTAACCGTACCGTAACAGCCTGTGAATGTCCCACTGCTGGGCTAAAGGCCTCCTCTCCTCTTTTTGAGGAGAAGGTTTGGAGCTTATTCCACCACGCTGCTCCAATGCGGGTTGGTAGAATTCACATGTGGCAGAATTTCAGTGAAATTAGACAAACGCAGGTTTCCTCACGATGTTTTCCTTTACGGTAAAGCACGAGATGAACTATAATCACAAAGTAAGCACATGAAAATTCAGTTCACGATCATCGGTTAGATTCACGCGTTCTTACCACAGGGCCATCTCGGCTATATATAACAACTATTTTTTTAGTCGTATCTAGAACTCTAACCGTTTTCATAAAATTTTTAAATTAAAAAATAACGAACTTCCGTGTAACTTTCATCCCCTATTTAAGCTCTTTAAATATATATATTTTTATCTCTAAGAAAAATTCTACAAATATTCATTTATTCCCTTGATGATGTATACATATCTACATGTCCGCCAGTCAGTTTTAAATTTGTATTAAGTTGATCTTTTGCATTAAATAACGTAAAAAAAACATAAACCTTAGACCACTGAATACGAATCGAAGAAAAATATTATTTGTTAGATACTTATAGATGTCACTTAACTCACAGATAACCAAGTCGAGCAGCAGCAGTGACAGTTTGAAATAATTCCATGCAAAATGAATTTGCTGTCTGAACTCAATTACCCCTCATGAGATTAGCCACCAGCCACCACAGATGACAAGTCGTCATCCTTGGCCTAAATAATTCACTTATATCTTATGCACTAGAAAATATCCTTGACTTATTATATTTACGCCACTCGAAACCTCGCTTATTCGATTATATAATTCAACCTTACTGCACTACAACAAGGTTATCTTCATGTAAATTTAATGCAATTGTTTTAATCTTTAAAATATTGCTCAGTAGTTTAGTTGAGCAGAAATGGCTCAGTGAATAAAATACGATCCCAATGGAATCGTAACAGAATAATCCGGGCAACACTAAATTTTGTGCTTATAATTCATCTCGCGTTCACTAGTGAAGAAAAATATCGGGAGAAAAATCTAGGAGTAGCACTTGTGATGGTATAAACAGTAATATCAAAATATTCTTCTTAAAGAAGAGGAGGTTTTTATACAAAGCTGGACAATTTTGAGGCTCACCTGATGGAAAAGGATACCGCTCAGGGACACCTGCAACACCAGAGGACTTACACGTGCCAGCCTTTAAGGTTTCTATGTGATATCGGTTCGGAAAAGTCTTCAAAGCCACAACAGTAACATTACTATGATAATGCACTAGAAGTGGAAGCAAAAATATTTATATCATCATACCCTGGTTGGTCTACTTTGATATAACTTTGGTAATTAATATTGATTCTCTAAAATCGCTCTCAGCTTAGGAAATTCTACTAAGCTGACATGCATCGGAAGACTGTAATGCATTCAAGATTGAATTAGGTTATCCGTTAGAGCAGTAACCAAATTACAGCTCCTACCATAAGCCAAAGGCCAGGAGGCGATCTGTCTACTAATATTAGTAATTATGGCTTAACAGTACATAATGTATTTCCATTTACTAATGGATCTTGTAAAATCTTAATATTATACAAAAAAATGTTCAAACATCTTTTTAAGAATCATTTCATTCGTCAGATTGCCTTCAGCGCAATTTGACCGACCCTTAAAAGTTGAGATATTTTTTTTTATGGGGAAAGTTTTTTTATTATTCACTCTGTTGTTGAATGAATGTTTGTTTAACATGAACTTTAAATTCAGCATAATTTTATAGAATCGAATAATTTACCGGGAGTCATGACTTTACATCTAAAGTTAGTCCGGTCACTTCCTTAATAGAAGTTCTTCATCCAACATAAATCTTTATATTTACTCGCTGCGTACAGCTCATGTAAAAACATGTACATAGAATATAAGTTTTTATAATTCACAATAAAATTTCATTATATCGCATTGCATACTAATGTTTTAGCGTATGCCATCACTGTACGTCAACACAAAGGATTCATTAAATATTATTGTTACATAATAAACAAAAGAGCATTGGTTGATACGATGATAAAATATGCGTGATAAAACTCGTTAAAACTTAATTATTGAATAACTTTCAAAATAGTGCAATAACATTTATAAAACATAATATAACGCTCCACCTTATACCCTTCACTGGTGACAAGTAATTCTCATTTTCCAGAGATTGCGATTCAACGGGGAAATACTTCTAGCATTCTTGCAATCGTTACACCGGTCACCATTTGCACAGCAGCCATTTTTAATTTAGTTTAGTCTATTATACATATATAATATTATTTAAGTCCGTAAATAAAATAAAATAAAATTAGGTGGATTTTAAACATCGTAAATAATAAATGAATTGGTCTATCTTTTTCAGTTTAAAATATAAAGGCCATAAGGTTACGATTTTAAATGGTTAACGTCACTATCACATCTATACAGATGCCTAGAGACACTGTACTACATATGTAAGCCATTTGCTTTCACAGACTGCGCCAATAAACATTGGATCTGTAAACCCATAGATGTTATATCCCGTGTGCCTGTTATTACATTACAATACAGAGTGATGGCGAATTTGAACACTAAAGCTCGCCGAGTAACGGTATTTCATCCGCATAAAATTATAATGAATGCTCGCGGTGTAATGTACATTGTATTGTTTTTACTTTTTATTTCAATTATATAAATCGATCGTGGAAATTCAAATTAGTTGTAATCATAATTTTTGAACAATGTATATAATAGTATTTAAATTACGACTGCCTCATTAGTCTAGTGGCTAGATGTAAAGGCCGCAGACTGAATTTGAACCCAGGACCTCCGGGGTCCTGGGTTCAAATTCCAAGTCGGGCCAATAATAAGTTATTGGGTTTCTCCGGTCTTGTCGGATTGCCGTTCAATTGGATTATGAGAGTTATAGAAAAGAGAGTGCACCTGAGTTTGCGCACACATGTGCACTTTAATATCTCCTGCGCAGTTGGTTAATCTCTCTTGAGATTGGTTGCCGTGGCCGAAATCGGTCTGGAGGACCTTAGTGTTTAAATTTATACTTATAGTTAATGATTGAAATGTATATTATTGTTACTATGTACTATGTTTGAAATGAACAGACACTAATTCGGTGAATATAAAATGAAAATATATTCCATGATTCACACGGGGTCTGCATAAATCGTTTTTATATATTTATTTAAGCGACGCACGCTAGTAAAGCTCTTAGTCGGTATGATTTTTACACAAAAACTTAATGAATCATACACATATACTTTCTTCAAGATTCACTCCGTCAATTAGTGAAAAATCGTTTGGCAGTTTTTGACTTTATCGCATTTAGATAGACAGACAAGCACACACGGCGGGGTGGCTTTGTTTTATAATATGTAGTGATTAAAAAAGTGCTTGGTACGGTGTTAATGTTCAAATAAACTACGAATACAACAGCCAAGTCCAACCATCTAAAAACGGAACTCTTATATAAGTATTTATGAATATAACATTATCAATCATCATTCACGCGTGCGTATAATGAACGTCAAACAAACAATCGGTACTTGAAACTAATTCTCGATTTGCTATCACACTAAGAATATAATTATAAGTAATTTGTTATAATTCTCTTTCTGTCTATATATTTTGAATATGTCTTTAGTGACTAATTTTAACGGCTGTATATCGTGAGTTCCGTTTCAAATTGAAAATCAAAATGAATATGAAATTTTGTAAGGCTTTGTGCAAGCTCGTCTGGGTGTAGGTACCACCCACTCATTAGATATTCTACCGTAAAAAAGCAGTACTTAGTATTGTTGTGTTCCGGTTTGAAGGGTGAGTGAGCCAGTGTAAATACAGGCACATAACATCTTAGTTGTCAAGTTTGGTGGCGCATTTGCGATGTAAGCGTTTGTGAGTATTTCTTACAGTGCCAATGTCTATGGGCGTTGGTAACCACTTACCATCAGGCGGCCCATATGCTCGTCCTCCTACCTATACTATAAAAAATGTTATTCATTACATTAAATTGAATATAAGGCTACCCCTGTTTGGAAATGTAGATTAATGTAAGTCCAGACACAGAAGAATAAAATAATATAGATGTACAATAATATTTTATGACAATTAAACTAGTTGCATCAAATAATTACTCGCTAAAAATATACAATGCGTTTCTACTTGTTTAATCTTAACAAAAATTTTTCGATCATTGCCCATCCGCATTCCATTAAAAGATATCCCTACCATGGATTATTTAGAAAACAAATTTTTACCTATATCCCTATTATCGAATATAACAACTTATTATAAATACCAAAGAAAAAAAAACCCAAAACATGAAAAAGAATCCCATGAATGAAAAAAATATCCCAAGAGATTTCTTGAGAAGAGAGGAGTTGGGAGAAAAAAATATATTTATAGTACAAAAATATATTTATATTTTTATACAAATAAATAACAGCTACACAAGTATTATATACGAGTTAGTATATAGTTGTATGTATAAAAATCTAAATAAAAATAGAGTTACAACAGTTAAAATGCTTTATAATACAATATAATTTAAATACTTTGATGAGCGACTTAATACGTTTTCTAATTGAATAACTTAAAATCAAAGAGGTATTTCGTATACAAATATCAGTTTCAACATTGTTAGCTAAGGTTCGTTAATGATTTGGACGTATTCAGTAAAGTGTAAACTATAAATAAATCTATATACTTTATATATTTATTCCAGTCTATGCGTTGTTATTGAATATCTGATATCGATAACGTGTTATTAAAATCAAATCAATCAAAACTATCATTAAAAATAAAAGGTTTTCGTAAAATAAAGTAATTGTTTTTCGTACTTATATATTATATATATTTCAATGTATTTTGTAAATAATAAGTTTTTATTTTAACTCAATTTTTATTTATTTGTTTCAAATAGATAGGCTGACTAACTAATATGCCACCTGATTGTAAGTGGTTACCATTGCTCATAGAAATATTTCATACGGTAACACCAACTAACCCACACATCGTCGACGTGCCACTAACCTTGGGAACTAAAATGTTATATCCTTTGTACCAACAGTTACATTGGGCTCACACACCCTTGCAACCGGAACACAACAATTTACTATTGTATAGTGTAGTATAGTATTGCTGCTCAGTGATAGAATATCTGATGGGTGGTACCCATACGGGCTTGCACAAAGCCTTACCACCAAGTAATCTTTATGTTTAGTAGTTCTAACTAATCAATTAATCCGATATTTTCGAAATCACTTTAGTACATTGATTTTTTAGTATTAAAAATGAGTCTTGGAATATTAATACTTACAGGAGAATGTAGAATACACACAGCACACAGGAGCACCATACTACAGAGTAGTGTGACACAGAGCGCGGATACGAACAGCGCATGTTTCAGACGAACACAGTATCGTCTGTAAAGCGCTTCTAGTTCAAGCTCTGTGCCTTCTTCCTCTGTGAACAAACATACATAAATTTATTATTATTATTTTTTAAATAATCTATGTATTTGTTTTATATGATTACTCAAATCGAAGTTTGATATGAAAAAATAAAATAGCAGCCCCTAAATGTACTAATGGTGGGCTAAGGCCTCCTTTTTGAGGGGAATATTTGGAACATACTCCACCGTGCTAATCCAATGCGTGTTGGTGGATATATGTGGTATAATTTATTCCCCTACATGCTGGGTTTCTCGCAATGTTTTTCCTTCCCCTTGCACGACCTTCTCCTCAAAAAAAAGGAGAGGAGTCTTAAGCCCAGCAGTGGGATATTCACAGGCTGTTACTGTTTACTGTACCGAGCACGAGATGACTAAACACAAATAATAATTAAGCGCATGAAAATTCATTGGTGCTTGCCAGGGTTCGAACTCCGAACCATCAACATTTTAACATTGCTTATTAACAAACAACGTGATGTCTCGCCAAGTATACTTCTGACTGAACTTTAATATATTTAAAGTATTTTTATTTTTTTACATTTTTTTACATTACTTTGGAGTCGGCATTCTTTGATCTCTTTCTCAATAAATTTATAATATACAATAATAATTTCTCAATAAACAATATATTTTAATAATATACGTGATATTTTTTGTTGCCATGATCTGGTACATGGCTGATGATTTTAATTTAATAAAGGCAACCCAAATTTTAAGATAGCAACACTTAAACTTCCGTTGTTTTTATTTGATGATGTTAAGCAACTGGATAAAGGTTGGCACACCGGTACGCCGGAAAGAATGAATGATAGTTGAAAGTGATTCATGCTCGATCGGAATCGCGCTGTGTTAAACTTACCGCGTTTTATATCCGTTTGAATCTTGATTTATATATAAGTATTTTTATTTGAAAATTGTACAATATATTAGTTCAGCGTCATATTATCGATTGAAGCTTTTATTTTCCCAAACAACGACAAATAGCACACTTTATAGCGAAATATCGTCATAATAATATTTATGTCAGTGAATCAAAATGCCATAAAAAACTTATATAGCACCTCAATACATATTATATTAATAGCTTGAATTCTGTGACATTGCACTTTTTGGAGGATTTGAATTCCAAATTCAAATTAATGGAATACTAAAGTCATTGATTTTAATGATAGTTAGTTTCTTTTCCGGTGTTTTCTAATGCAATTCTTTATGCGGAATTTAATAATTCTCGTAAGATACAGCACAAAATTGGTAATGGCACTCTAAATGTAATAAAAGGCAATATTTGAACAAAATGCAACTTCTAAAGATTAGATAAAGGTGATATTAAATTTTATGCAAACTCATCTATACTATACTGTAATATTATAAATGCTTTCTTTCTTTAAATTTGATAAAATTTGGTAAGAAATCTTAACCCAAGACAAGGACATAGGCTACTTTTTTATAAATAACACCTGAAAAAATATTCGTAGGCAAAATTAGTAAGCAAATAATATAAGTCTTTCGTTTGCACTCTGATCTTCATCCAGAATCGGTTTACATGCCCTTAAAAGGTTCACGACTCCCAAGCCTAAAATAAACGCAAGTCCTGTTAATGTCCCACTGCTGGGCTAAGGCTTCCTCCCCCTTTTGAGGAGAAGGTTTGGAGCTTATTCCACCAATTGGGCTTGGTAGAATACACATGTGGTATAATTTCAATAAAATTAGACACATGCAAGTTTCCTCACGATGTTTCTTTTCCTTCACCGTCAAGCACGAGATGAATTATAAACACAAATTAAGCAAATGAAAATTCAGTAGTGCTTGCCCGTGTTTGAACCCACGATCATCGGTTAAGATTCACGCGTTCTAAACACTAGAACGTCTTGGCTTGCGAATACAGTAGTGTTTATTTTATATATTATACAAGTAATAATTGTACTCAATCAAAAAAACTACGCAAGCATAGTCTACTAAACTAAAGTGAGCTAAATAAATGAATAATTGTAAATCACGAGAAACATGTTTTCACGTGGACTGAGAGGACTAATTGCATCAAGAATTTTAGTCATGATTCACGATTTTATTTTCATAAAATGGATAGGCGGACGGGCAAATGGGCTACCTGATGAGTAATCACCGACGCCAATAGACATTCGCGTTGGGAACTAAGATTTTATGTCCCATGTTGTTGTTACACTAGCTTACTCACCCAAACCGAAACACAATTATACTAAATACTTTTGTTTGGCGGTAGAATATGTAATCAGTGGTATCTACCCAAATAGGTTTGCATAAGATCCACGTACGAAATGTTGAATATAAAAAATTATGATTTTTTTCCTATTATATAAATTCGCGCTTGATTTTTTTATGTTATAGTTAGGCGAACGAGCAAATGGGCCACCTGATGTTAAGTGGTCACCACCACCCATAGAAATTGGCGATGTAATAAGTATTAACCATTCCTTACATCGCCAATGTGCCACCAACCTTGGAAACGAAGATGTCATATCCCTTGTGCCTGTAATTACACAGGCTCATCCTTTAAACCGGAATGCAACAATACTAAGTATAGCTGTTTGGCGGTAGAATATCTGACGAGTGGGTGGTACCTACCCAGACAGGCTTGCCAAAGCCCTATCACTTAGTGAAATGAACACCTTGATTTGATTGCTATTTCTTAGTTCTTTTTAGCACGAGCATAGAGATTTCCACCATATTACTAACAACATTAAAAATAAGGAAAATCCACTACCGGCTTGGCAGGCTCATTATAAAAACGATTAAAATAAAAAAAAATCTATAAAAAGAACGAGGAAATTATGATATTAAATAAATATTTAATTCCGTCGAAGATGCCAACATAGCAGCGATTAAAGACGGTAAATTTATTCATGTAGAATTAATTTACTCGAATTCCGACCTTAATCCGTGTAATTAAGGAGCAACATGGATGCTATCTGAGCAATTTAGGTTGGTACTCTGCCAAAGTAATTTATTACGTTCAGTAACTATTTTCACCTTGGGAGACAATTACAGTGTCGAAGTTAAGAGTCAATGAATCGTCGAGTAAAGTTGATCCGATTTATTCTTGCCATGTTGGCTAAGAAAGCAGTTCTTACAAATTATCAAGTAAATGGAAAATAGTTATAATTTATAATATTATTATATAATAATAATATCCTGGGACATTATTCACACACTGCCATCTGATCCCAAATTAAGCTTACTATACTACACTTAGTATACTACTTTTCTTTTATAAACACATACGTATATAGATAATTACACCCAGACTCAGGATAAACAGACATATTAATGCATACAAGTGTCTGTCCTGGGTGGGAATCGAACCCACAACCTTCGGCGTGAAATGCAAGTATCTACCAACCACGCAAACCGGCTCGTCGAATATAATTGTATTAATCCTCAAAACTACAATAAAAAAGCAATAAGTGAATACAATTCAGGAAACGTGAAAATTTACTATTTATACGTTAGGAATGTTTCAATTTACGTTACATAAAATCGTTGCACTTAAACTAAACCCTATTGCCGCTATAGTAATCACAATTTAAAGCGATTTTAATTTTAAAAGTACTATAGTATAAAATCATTTAATTAGAAATTTGTTAAAAAAAATATATTTTATTATAATTATTTAAAAATATTATTTGTTAATAAATAAAAATGGTATTATTTTCTGATTTGGTTGCATAGATGGGTCATCTGAAGTTATTTGAACTGTAAAGTCAATCTAACGTGTAATTGTTTACTTTATTTAAATTTATACATACATGCTATTGTTGTTATTATATTAAATAGTTGCGAGCAAACAACAATAACAATAGTTCTCCAGACAGATTTTGGCCACGGCGGCCAATCTCAAGAGAGATAAGCCAGTACTGTGCAGGACATATTATAGTGCACAAGTGTGTGCGCAAACACAGGTGCACTCTCTATTCCCAACTCTAATAACCCGATAGGACGGCAACCCGACACGACCAGAAAGAGTTCAGGCGCAGGACATGCTTTACGTGCTTTCAGAGGCACGGGAATGTACACACTACCAACTTCTAGACTCCGGGCTGCTACTGAGAATTTTCGACAGAAAATCTCAATAACATTTTTACTGGCCCGACCTGGGATTTGAATCCAGGACCTCTGGGTCTGCGGCCTTACATGTAGCCACTAGACCAAGAAGGCAGTCGAGCAAACAATAATGAATAACAATTAAGCTAAATAAGGCACGGAGCTTGTGGAGGTTAAATAAAACATTAAAAAAGTCAACTACAGCTTCACGGAAATCAGAACAGCACATACGATGATTATGTTGTCCTGACCTATTTCGGCAACAGTGACCATTTTCAACCGGAAATATTAATGTAAACAAGTGTGTTTGTGAATACTCAAACTCATGGGATGGCAAACCGACGAAGTAAGAGAGATTAATCGCAAGGTCAACAACCTTATATTCTATCCGAGGCGTGGTAGTTTAACACTGTCAACGTTCTCATTTATGCCTAAAACTGAGAATCCCTTGACCAAAAACCTAGTGGTAGATATTAAAATAGTATAATCACTAGAACAACGAGACAGACTGTAAACATAACACAAACAAATGTATGTATTTATTTATTTATTATTTATTTATTATTATATCAACACCAACAAGACGTACACTAATAAATACAATTGAGTCTTTAAACATGACGTTATACAAATCAAGTGTCTCCTAAATTATAGATGGTGAAAAAAAATATCAACATTTCGAGTTAACAAAAATAAATATTTTAAAAATCAAAATATTTATAACAAATAGAAAAGACATTAACAATTAAATTATTATTAAATTATCACTTGGTATAAAATGAGTAAAATATAAATATCGCAGAACATTTAAATTTCTTGAATATTAATTATTTGATTAAAAGCAAACAAAATTAAGAGGTACATTAATACATAAAGAAAAAGATGTTAAAAACAAAAATTTATACATTATTATTGAGGAAAAAAAAAGATATTTTTTACGAAACTGATTCAAATTGTCATTAAAAATATCAATTTTAAGAGCTTCGTTTGAAACTTTTATTGTTAATCATATTATTGAGCATTTTTTAGATATTATTAAATCGATGATTAGCCTGTTTATTGGAGAGTAGCGCCCCTGACGGGAGTGAGTAAGTTTTTCAACGGATGGAGTATACACAGATGGTCTAGTGGTCTTTTTAGGAGCACGAATCATAATTTTAGAAAGGAGGTAACTACAGTCGATAGTTCCGTTCAATAACTTATATAGGAAAATGATATGGAGGACGCGTCTGTGATCGTAAAGAGAAAGAAGCTTGAAATGTGAGAGTCTATCTTCGTAACTTGGCAGCTTTTTAGCTAAATTTTGACTATAAGATAAATGCCATAAGAACCTCTTTTGTACACTTTCAAGTCTATTCTTGTAAATATCGTAGTGAGGATTCCATACAATGCTACCGTATTCTAAAATACTGCGAATTAAAGCAGTGTATAAAGTAATTTTAGTCTGAGGCTTTTTAAAATCCCTACAATTTCGCAAGACAAAACCCAAAACTCTGAAAGCCTTAGTTACTATAGTGTCCACATGAAGATGAAATCGCAGTTTAGAGTAAAATGATGGCTAAATCACCCACATTGTCCACCTCTGTAAGCAAATGTCCGTTGATGGTGTACGATCTAACGAAAGTGGGTTTTTTTCTACTGAACCGTATAACGAAACATTTTTCAGTGTTTAAGCTCATATCGTTTATGTGAAACCATGAGACCAAACTATTTAAATCTCTCTGCAGAAGTATGGCATCTGAAACAGTGGATACAGGTCTAAACAACTTGAGATCGTCAGCGAATAAATAGCATTTAGTATGTTTGAAACATGAACAAATGTCATTAATAAAGATGTTAAACAGTAAAGGTCCCAGGTGGGATCCCTGAGGTACTCCAGAGTGAGATATGAAGGGGTTAGGTTAGATGCGTAGCCATTAATAACCACAGTTGATTTGCGATCGTGGAGATAAGAACCACACCATTTAATGTAATACTACGATTACACGATATCGCTCTAGCCGAAACTTGACAGCAGCTATATATACTATTTAAAACTATAGACAGTATTTACTTATATTGTTTAAACTTTTTTTTTTTAATTACGCACGCTGTCGTCTCTACATAAGGCAATTTAATGCCTATGTTATAAGTAACAGCAGTTATATAATACACCCAGACTCGGAGTAGGAATGGACCCACAACTTCACAACGGATGACCGGTCACTGCCAACTGTGCCAATCATTAATATATCACATATATAATGCTTTATATAATGTACGTAAAATAAAACCAATATTAATCTCAGACATAACTCCATCATAATACATCTGTCACATTTCCACAAACTCTTGATGACGCATCGTAGTCAATTAATGTGCGAAATGAAATACTCACACTGGTCGCTGACGAACTATAAAACTGAATAGTCCGAACGAAATGGAGCGGGTAATAGCTATTAACTGCAGGGAAAACTATTAACTCTAGACCCGGAGCTACGCGAATCTTTATTACTATTTAATTTGCATAAAATTATCGGGTTTAAAGCAAACAATTTACTAATTATCAGTAATTACATTCAGTTCATTCCTGACGCACCCCATTCAGCCGAGATGACCCGGTGCCTAGAATACGTGAATCTAAACCAAAGATTGCGGGTTGAACCCTGGACGAGCACCACTAAGTCTTCATGTACTTTATTCCTATATATAATTCATCTCGCGCTTGGCCTAACAAAATGTGAAAACTATGAGAAAAACATGTATCAAATGTTATTGCCACATGTGTATTTTAAACTTGATTGGAGCATGGTGGAATAAGCTCTAAACATTATCCTCCAAGGAAGAAGTATTTCCCAGCAGGGGGAATTGTACAAGCTTTATTGTTACACCTTCATGTACGAACACAAGTGTCTGAAAGTTAATTAGATTAGTATATATGGAAATGTTTGGATATAAACAGAACAGTGTATATGATACTTAACGCTGTAGTAAAACTTAACTTTTCAAATGTAATTTCTGAAGTACTACTTGAATTTATTTCATAACAAGAATCTTTGAAAATGATAGCGTGTATCGCTGTGTCTAAAAAAATATAGAACACATAAAAAGAAATTATTTTTTATTCATCATTCTTGAAACTATAACCTCTAAAAATACAAAATTTCTATATAAATTGGAGAAAACATTATAAAGGTAAATATTACCACATAATAACAAATATTTATCTTATTATTTATTAGATCCTCTATTGTTAGCGGTGACTTACTTTAATTTAATAAAATTAAAAATTCTTATATCTATATTAATATTATAAAGAGAGATTTGTTTGTGTTTGTTTGTGATGTGAACTCTGAAATTACTGAAACGATTTTAATAAATTATTTTACCATTAGTAAGCTACTTCTATAGCCGAGATGGCCCAGTGGTAAGAACGCGTGAATCTTAACCGATGATCGTGGGTTCAAACCCGAGCAAGCACCTTTGAATATTCATGTGCTTGTCTTTTCGGTGAAGGAAAACATGTCGAGGAAACCTGCATGTGTCTAATTTCACCGAAATTCTACCACATGTGTATTCCACCGACCCGCATTGGAGCAGCGTGTTGGAATAAGCTCCAAACCTTCTCCGCAAAAAGGGTGAGGAGGCCTTAGCCTTACTGTAATATATATTTGTAAACATATGTACTCTTATAGTTACAAACTAAATTCCACGTAAATCCGTGGGCAAAGCTATTTAATACTTGTTGATTCGCAAGAGTCATATTCATTAAAGTTAATTGCCGCGACAATTTGGGTTGTCACGCATTTCATTTGCCAAAAAGGAGTGTCTCCCTGAAGCTGTTACTGTTATTTGACTGCTCGAATCCATTTACGGCACAATACACTTATGATTAATGTCCTTGATATTATCTATACAGCAATGTGTCTTAAATTTTATCAGATTTTATAAAAAGGAAGTTATGTATATGTAGTATAAAGCAATGTCTTTGTATTCCTCTGTCTGTATCTCCGTTAACTTCTTCTAACCAACGCAACAGATTTTGATGCAATTCAATAAGTAAGTACATTGAATAAAGATTTTTGACTACTAAGTCAAAAATCGCTCGACAGAATAATCTAATATCTGGGGGCTTTAGTAGTCTAAAATTTTGAGAATCAGCATTCTGAAATTGGAGGTTAAAGTTGGCAGTGTTCACTTGCCTTGGACGTACCCTGTTAAGTTATTCCTGTGTCTGAACCCTCATCGGCTGTGTCGGATTATATGAGGAAATACAGAGTGCATCTGTGGTACACACACACTCGATGATTATAACACCTTTATAGAAACCGATTTTTTTTTTAGGCAAGCGTGCTACATATTAGACCGTGTCGATGCTTAACATCAGGCAAGTCAACGGTCAAACGCTGGCCTGATAATTGTAAAAAAAATACATTACGTACCATTTACATTAAGCCGAGATGGCCTAGTGGATAAACGCGTGAATCTTAACCGATGATTGTGAGTTCAAACCCGGGCAAGCACCACTGAATTATCATGTACTTAATTTGTGTTTATAATTCATCTCGTGCTTTACGGTGAAGGAAAACATCGTGAGAAAACCTGCATGTGTGTGTGTCTAATTTGATTGAAATTCTGCCACATGTGTATTCTACCAACCCGCATTAGAGCAGCGTGGTGGAATAAGCTCCAAACCTTCTCCTCAAAAAGGGAGAGGAGTCCTTAGCTCAGCAGTGAACCATTTACAGGGTGTTACTGTACTGCATTGTATAGAAACCGAAATTGGTCAGGTGGACAGCGCAAGGGATCATTTCTATATAAACGTAAATAAATATTCTCGTAACTATGTACACAAACAAAACAAAAATAAAGAACGAAAAACTTGTAAGGTAAAAAAAAGTACATAAGATAAGGGAGACTTCTTCTTTGTATTAGTTGCTTAAATTGTTTTAGACTTTCTTGTTTTGTTTTATTTGGAATATTTTATTATATAGTACAACAATTTATATAATTTTATTGCACATTTTATTTTTATATATATGTATATATATATATATAATAAACTGGATAATGGTTATTTTTATTTATACCAACAAGCGGTAATATGTAAATCCTAAAATAAGTGAAACTAAGTAATTCGTTGCGATTTTATATAATCTTAAAAGTAAACAATCCATATATGTTGGCTTATCAATCTATTACTTGGTTTTCCGCGTTATTGGAAAAATAATCGTCCACAAGACCCCAAAAAATCAAGAAAAATTCCCTAGATCTTTAAGCGTCGATAGAAAATATTTGTGGAGAAATTTTAATCCTAATACGCATTTTTTTCGGCTTAGAATTTGTTTGACCTTGTTCAACGTTGCTTGGAAAAGAATTTACTTCGAAGTTTTATATTTCATTTTATTGTATCCTTCATAATATATTGTTTCGGGTCAGATTCTAATAAAAGTTTTTCTATAAGATTTTCTATTATATAATAAATATAACATAATATAATAAATATAAGAATTGCTAAATTGAAGTGGCAGTGGGCGGGGCGCATTGCTCGCAGAACCGACGGCCGCTGGGGCAGAAAGGTTCTCGAGTGGCGACCACGAACCGGAAGACGCAGCGTGGGCAGGCCCCCTACAAGGTGGACCGACGACTTAGAACGAGTCGCGGGAAGCCGTTGGATGCGGGCAGCGCAAGATCGGGCAACGTGGAAATCCTTGGGGGAGGCCTTTGTCCAGCAGTGGACGTCTTTCGGCTGATGATGATGATGATGATGAATAAATATAACCAACCTTGATTATAACCAATAAAATGATAAATGATTCTTGAAAAAGTTACATTTGCTAGAAAAGCTTCATTGATAGAATAAAATACAATGCAATAAAAGTCCAAATCTAAATATTCTATATTCAAGTAAGTTTTTAATATTATTATTATATACTTACACGATTCCAAACTATATTTCTGTACTTTCATTTCTAAGTACGGTATTTTTAATTATGGTACGTTAGAGTTAACTCATGAAAGACGCAGTTTCGACTTAAACCCCTGCGGCTCTTTATGTATTACCAGCACACAACTAGAACTTAAGTAAAGGAGAGAGTAACGATATTAATAATAACTTGAAAACAGGCATTGGTAACCTAATTGGTGTTTATTATGATACACAATATCTTGTCTAAACTAATTATACATGGAACGAATTAAGCACTTCCCAAGTTTTTGAAATTTTATTTAAAGTCAGATTTAATAAGTAATCTGAATTGTGATTGGTCGATGCTGATGACGTAATAAGTGACCAATAAGCGATCAGTATTTAAATAAATCAGGTAATTTGACAAAACAATAATTTCAATTTTCTGTCCTTTTTTATCCGATATATAAGAAAGAGATGTTAGATATTGTGTTTCATAGTATCAATGCCAGTTTTATTATTAACATTGTAGGTACGTAAAGAATTATATAAATAAGACCTAAAGTATCTGTGAAAAAGATTAACGTCGAAATATTGTTTACGCTCCATAAGCGTAATGGTCAGTGTATGTCAGGCCTTAGTAGTTGTGAAATACTTTGAAAGCCGGGAGATGTCGTCAGGCTCAAATAAACCCTAAGTGGATTGTCTGCGAACAACGATTTCGGCCTCCAAATGTTTGAACGAAGTTTTACTTTTAGTTCGTGTTCTGGTCACGTGTTCGATTATAATTTTCATAATACTTACCTTACCTTAAAAACTTTACTTTAAAAGCTTACCTTTTTCAAAACATTTTCTTTGTTTTTATATAAATGTACATAAAAAATCGGGTCCATTTTTTCAAACTCTTATTGACAAAAACTACCACCGGTTCGATAAGAAAATGACCACGTCCTGAGAAGAACCAGGGTGAGGAACTAGCTGGATTTTTTTTAATTCATACGTAAGCTGACGGGCTGATGGGCCACTTGATGTGAAGTGGTCACCACCAGTCACAAACATTCGGGCCGTAAGAAATATTAACTATTACTTACGTCACCAATGCGGCCCTGACCTTGGAAACTAAGACGTTATATCCTTTATTCCTGTAGTTTTCTGGCACACCCTTCAAACCGGAACACAACATTACTAAGTATTACTGTTTGGCGGTAGAATATCTGATGAGTGGGTGCTACTTACTCAGGCGGGCTTGCACAAACCTACCATTAACTAAAATAGAAATTATATTGAGGTAATTAAATGAGTCACAGAGTCCAAAACTATAAGCAAACATTTGTAAAATTAAGTTTTTACTAATGTATTGTAATTAATATTGTAAATAAGAATATTTGTGCTTTTGTTTCGCAATCACAGTTCAACGGCTAGGCGAATCTAATGAAAAATTTATAATCTTATATAATTGAAGATTGCGCGCGAGAACTACCAGACCGATTTGAAAAGCAATTTTTCCATTAGATTGCCCATTCGTTGAGAATTCAATGAGATTATAGACTATATCACATCACGCTACGACCCACGGGGTTGACGTTAAAGCTTAATGGGGGTGAAATCGCGGAAAGCAGCTATTTCGGAATAAAAGTTGATTATATCGTGTTAAAGTGCATTCGGAATTGGTATTATGAATAAAACTTTCTTATCTTAAAAAAGTGATTATATAATATATCAAAAAAAAATTTAACAGTAATCTAGCCTCAATATTGTGATATTTAAACACAAATTCAAAAACACGCAAATAATTTAGATTTAGCAATAATTATTGTCAAATTATTTTTAATAATATGATCTCACTAATAATATACCTGTGTATTGAAAATGTAAATCATATATTGATGCATAATATAATCAAACCCAATGGTATGTAATGGAAATTAGTTATTATTATTAAAAAATTCCTATCTCTTTAAGTAACAGCTAATTTTCTGACAATAAAATTATAATTAACATACAATGTAATTAAATTTATAATTTCATTCATTCCATTAGAAATAGGTTAAGGGTTACCGAGCAAAGGTGACGGTGATTAAGTAATACTGTGCTCATTATTTTCATAATTTCCGTACGTTTCTTTGTTGCCGATTGCTTAGCCCTAGCCGTATTAAAACCGTATTAAGGAATTTTATTTAAGTACATAAATAGGTTATGTCGACTTTATAATGCATATATATTATATTATATATATTTACTTCAGCATTGTGGCCAACCGGTATTTTACATTACATTTGGTCCACTGCCCAGTCTGCCGAATATGATGGCTGTTTTAACGATAAGGCCGCCTGTTGCACTTAATACAACTTTGATCCGACTATTTATTGTATATATATATATATGTTTCACATTTGTATATAATGTTTTGTAAATGAAGTCAATAAATAAATCTTAAATTTTCCTAAAAATAAGATACTCGAATAGATGAGCAAGAAATTAATAGTAATAAAAGATAAAGAAAATCATTTTATACATTACAAGAACATCTCTCTACAAATACATAACATAAACATTGATGAGGTAAATAATTAAAATCTAAATCTGATCAAAAAACAGCCAGATGAGATGCCAGTTAAGCTGTATTATTTATTGTTGTGTATTCAAAAACGTTTATAAAAAATTAATTACTGTTACTTTTTTAATAATATTGGTAGGCCGACTGGCACGGGCCACCTGATATTAAGTGGTCACCATCGCCCATAGACATTGGCGATATAAGAAATATTAACCATTCTTTACATAGCCAATGCGCCACCAACTTTGGGAACCAAGTTGCTATATCTCTTATCTCTATAGTTACACTGGGTCACCCAAAGTGGAACCCAAATACTTATTATTGCTGTATAGCATTGCTTCTTAGCAGTAGAATATCTGAAAAGTACCCAGACGGGCTTGCACAAGGCCCTACCACCAAGTAAAATTGAATAAAATTTATTTTGATTACGAACTCACTTCGTATTTACCAGTGAAATGCTAAGTATGATATTTATTTTAAAAGAAGTATATAGACTGTATAACAAAGCGATAACTTTGTTATTGGGAACAACGTTATAGATGAATAAGCAACTAGTTTACATTTTGACAATAAACTTATCAAACATAACGTTTCATAACGGAGCTCGTTAGAAATTTAACAATTTGTACCATGACTTGTTTAGTGTTGTGTACCGAGTTTTATTGTTTCAAAGCTTCAATGACTTTACGAGTTTCCATAAAATAATCGATTAAACCATCTCGACTCGTACTAGATACATGTACTAATTTCAAAGCTGTGTTTTTTCATTGTGAAAGCTTGCAAACGACATTTATGTCAGCCTGATTGTAAGTGGTCTCTGCCCATTGACCACTGTAACTTACGGGGAGTTGCTGTAACGTGTACATTAAAATTTTGAAAACTTTTATATAATAGCGCTCCGGGAAAACTGCTAGAAGTAATTTATTAATAAATTATTTTTATAAAAGGTTAATAATCTAGATTCTAGGCAATCTTGGCTGGTGGTTAGAACGCGTGAATCCTAACCGATGATCGTGGGTTCAAGTTCGTGCAAGCACCACTGAATTTTCATGTACTTAATTTTTGTTTATACTTCATCACGTGGTTGGTGGTAAAGAGAGACATCGCGAGGAAACCTACATTTGTCTAATTCCACTGATATTCTGCCACATGTGTATTCCACCAAACGCATTGAAGCAACGTTGTGGAATAAGCTCTAAACCTTCTTTTCAAAAAAGGAGAGGAGGCCTAATTTTAGCCTAGAAGTGGGACTTTGACAGATTTTTACTGGTAAAGGTTAATGAAACGTATAAAAATAAATCATTAGTAACTAAAGATTAAAATTTAGGTAAGCACAAACAACTACACCTCTACTAAAATAATAAAAAAATGAATAAACATCCTTAATATAACATCAATATCTAATAAAAAACTTTTAAGGAAAATAATAATACTTTTCATTAAGAGTATATCTTAGAATTATTGTTTGTCTTTTGTTTATACAATATGTTTCATATAGATACTGATATTTTTGCTTTATATTCAATAAAGATGAGGTATTATTAAGTTATAACATACAATTTTGTTTTCGTAATAGATTTTCCACTGTTTTCTTTTCAAGCTATGATCCCTAAACATAATATGTGTTGCGATGTGATTAAAAATTAAAACTCATATCACATTTATTGCAAATCAAACTCGTTATTTTATTTTCTCAATTTTTAATACGTTTCATCTTAATTCTTTTTTTGACACTAACACTTTTTCTTTTGTTTTTTATCCGTCAAATTCTTGAATCTTAATTTAAATAAAAATAAAAATCAACATAAAAAGGAGGTTACATTCTAAACATACCGCCTCCCAAAGAACATATTAATGTTCTTTCAAAACTTCTTAAAACTCTTAAAACAAACACTCAATATTAAATTTTATCAGACTTAGATAATATAAACAACTTATTTGTGGCACGTTTAGTTAAACCAGATTTGGTTTTGACAGTAACCACGCGCGTTATATTGTCTTTACCGGGATGTTTCGCTATAACTCGTCCCAACATCCATTTTGAAGGAGGTAAATTTTGATCTTTTATCAAAACAATATCATTTAACTCCGGTTCTTTTATATGAGAGCCCCATTTTTGTCTTTGGTTTAAAGTTACTAAATATTCCTCAGACCATTTTCGCCAAAAATCATTTACTATTTTTTGTGTCAATTTCCACCTACGCAAACCTGAAATATTCTGAAATAAATAATTTTCGTCTGGAATAACTATTAAGGGCTCGCCAACGAGAAAATGACCTGGTGTCAACGGTAAAGGATCATTAGGATTATCACTTAAGTATGACAAGGGACGTGAATTTAAACATGCTTCAACTTGTGACAAAACCGTTGACAACTCTTCGAATGTAAGCACAGAACAACCGATTACTCTTTTAAAATGATTTTTTACTGATCGAACTCCCGCCTCCCGTAAACCACCGAAATTAGATGCGTACGGAGGAATAAAATGCCATAATGTACCTTCATTAATAAACAACCGACTGACTTCTTCCGGTAATTGAGCTTTAGCTTTTGCATACATATCTTTAAGTTCCTTATTTGCTCGTATAAAGTTTGTGCCATTATCGCTGTAAAATTCCTTACAATGACCTCTTCTTGATATGAACCTTCGAAACGCAGCAATAAAAGCTTGAGCTGTCAGATCAGAAACGGCTTCTAGATGAATAGCCTTAGTGAACAAGCAGATAAACAAACAAACATATCCTTTATACGTTTTAGTGCCTCTTCCTGGCGAGAACTTAATATTTATATGACCAGTAAAATCAACTCCGGAAATTTCAAAGGGTCGAATTGGTCGAGTTCTAGCTTCTGGTAATTGACCCATTAATTGATTAGTATTTTGTCTAGAGTATCTAAGACAAGTCACACAATTTCTAAAGCACTTCTTCACTTGATCTCTCTCACCCGTATAATCCAATATTTTGATCGTAACACATTTAACATTAATTGTGGACCTCCATGAAGTGTTTTAATATGAGCATCCAATATTAACTTACTCAGATGACGCTCACTAGGCAGAATATTAGGATGTTTCATATCAAATTTTACATGAGCTTGTTGAATTCGTCCACTGACTGAAAATTCCGTTCTCATCAATGAAAGGAATGTAAAGTTGACTATTTTTTGTGACACTACCTGTAGATTTCAATAAATTTATTTCTCTAGCGAAATAAGACTTCTGTGTTTCTCGTACAAATATCTTTAAAACTTCATTAGTTTCATTAACTGTAATTCTTCTATTTAATGTTGTTCTTTGTTCGTCAGGTAAATTTAAATTTAATATTTTCCTACAATAAGATAATACTCTTAAAGCACTGTGTAAATTTAAAAATCTAGTCCATATAAAATCTTCGTGAGGCTTAACTGTAACTGTAAAAATTTTAACTCTCCTTGTTTCTTCGTTAGTATAAAAATGATAATTTCTACTAATTCTATAATTATCCTCTTGAAGAATAAAATCTGGACCACTCCACCATAACTTATGTTTTATTAAATCTGATGTTGTCATAACTCGCGAAGCACAATCTACATGATTATTATTTGTCTCAATGTGATGCCACTGTTCACGATCTAACATAGTTAGAACCTCTGATACACTGTTACTGACGAATGTCACCCAGCGACTTGGCTCACCGTTCAACCAGGCTAGTACAATTGTAAAATCAGACCAAGAAAATAATTTCTCTTTAGCTATATTTAAAATCTGTGATACTTCAAAAATTAACTTCGCAGCTAATAAAGCTGCACATAACTCCAATCTGAGAATTGAAATTTCTTTTTCAATTGGTGCCACTTTCGTTTTAGCAGTAACTAAGTGTACATTGATAGTACCATCACTAGACTCCACTTTCATATATACAGCTGCAGCATACGCAGAATGTGAGGCATCTGCAAATATGTGTAATTCAATAGCATCATTCCTGCTAGTGTTCAACCATCTGGGAATAGAAATATTCGTTATATTCATTAGATCTCTTCGAAATTGATTCCACTCATTTAGTAACTCGGTCGTTAAATGCTCATCCCAACTCAAACCAGACTTCCATAATTTTTGAATAAATAATTTAGCTCTTACTGTAATAGGCGCAGTCCATCCTAATAGATCGTATAATCTAGCTATATGAGATAAAACTTTTCTTTTTGTAATTTCATTATCTTCTTTAGGTAAATTCATTGTACCAATAAATTCATCACGAGTCTTATTCCAGTAAATTCCTAAAATTTTAACAGTGTCATTTTCTTTAAAAACTACTGCGTTATCTGTGGATTGAACATCTTCTTTAATATATTTTAATAAATTAATATATTTTAAGAAGTTAAATCTTCGTAGAGCTATTTCTCTTGAACCTCCTTGAATACACTCTGGATTAGAATTATTAAATGGTAAATGAACTACATACCGACCTTCACAATTTCTAATTGTTGTCGCATCAAAGATTTCTTCACATTTCAGCTCTGCCTTGGTCATCTTCTTCTTAATGTTATCATGTTCTTTTTCCATTTCCCAGAATTGCTTTAATAATTCATCTTCCTTAACTTTGATGTGAAAGTTACGTGTGGTTGATGGGTTATCATCTGACCTTTTGACTCGTCCTGATAATATCCATCCAAGCGTCGCTTTTTGAGCAATCGGACCATTTAGTAATGGATATTTTATAAGACTTTGGAAACGACTAAATGAATTATGAAAATATCCCACGAACCTGTATTGACTAATAGATTTTCAAGTTATTTTAAACATGAAGACGTAATATCAAGCAAGTTTTTAATTAATAAAGGGGACTCATTACTAATTGTTTTCTGTAAAAATAGACGCTTTAAAATTTCGTTTGGAATATATCTTCGATTGTTGTAGTGCCGCTTTAATTTATCCCACGCCTCTATATAGTTTGCCTCTACAACTGCCAGATCTCGTAATAAAACTTCAGGTTCACCAGATAAACTATTCTTTAAATAATAAAGCTTTTGCACAGCGCTTAAACTCATTATTATGAACTAGACATAAAAACATATCATAGAATGTCTGCCACTCTTCATAACTACCTGAAAAACTCGATAACTGTATACTTGGTAGTTTCACTTCCGAAGCAGATTTTATGCTTAAACTAGAACTAGTGCTTTTTGTAGAAATAACCTTACGACGTTCAATATCCTCCTTCATATAAATAGTAATTGTCTTCAACTGTACTATATACATCTTTTTGAAAATATTGCAATTTAGATTTATCTGAACCTCTTGATAATGATACTATCTCAAAATGTGTATTATTAAATTTCTCCCACATAAGTTCTAAGTTTTCATACCTTGTCCCAATGTAAGCCTTCGTCAATCTTTCTTTTGGCGACTTTCTATAACTGTTGTAATTTTTATTTATTTGTTCATAAATTTCTCCTTGTTTATATATAAGATCATCCATATTGAAAACTCTGCCCAAATATTTTTCTCTCTCTCTCCCGGGTTTCGGCACCAAAATATGTTGCGATGTGATTAAAAATTAAAACTCATATCACATTTATTGCAAATCATACTCGTTATTTTATTTTCTCAATTTGTAATACGTTTCATCTTAATTCTTTTTTTGACACACACACTTTTTTTTTTGTTTTTTATCCGTCACATTCTCGAATCCAAATTTAAATAAAAATAAAAATCAACATAAAAAGGAGGTTACATTCTAAACAATATGAAAATATAATTAGTAACTTTTTTGATTGTAAACGTATCGAAATTATAATTATTATCGTTTTATTGAATTCCGTCGATTCTTTCAATTTCATTACTTCTTAAATACCAAAGTGTGATGACATTCGAATGGTAAAAATATTTAAGCAGATAATTATTATATACAGACCGAAAATATATAAGAACGTTTATATATTCAGATCAAATTTAAAGACAGGTACTGTAGAAATCATGATCGCGTGGAATGGTAAGAATGCTAGCAGCATTTTTCCTTTGAATCGGAATTGTAACAATCTGGGCGAGAAATGAACCTTTTATCACCAGTGGAGGCAATAAGACAGTTATTATATCTTTTGTTAAAATAATACTATTGTCTAGTATTATCTTTATTTAAAAATTGATAATTTTGTATTTTAGCTCTCTGCAAAAAATATATTGACACTTATTTTTTTTCAACAAATTAGCTGCTAAAAGGGGTTTATGTTTTGTATTTTATTTGATGAGGGTAGTCAGGTTTAATCCGACCTTCCGAATATACGGAGGTCTTCCATGTATGGAGCGCGAACAGTTCATTGTTTTTTCCGCTTAGATTGAAACTTGGATTAAATATAACATTGGATTATGAAAGTGGTGGATTAAAGATATTTAATATGTACATGTAAACAAGTTAAGCGATAGCTATTCGTAAAGATAGTACTGACAATGTAAGTAATACATACAATAATTACTGAAAATTGTAAGTAATACAAAACTATTTTTTTATTATTTTTTTTCGATTTTGACTGTAGATATCTAAGTCCACGCATCAAGAGGCCGCGCCGGCCTCTTGGTGCGGGATATAACGGTCGGACGCGGGCCAGCCAGCACCGACCCACCGTGGAAAGAGCTTTTAGCTTCAAAGATGTGATGTGACAGCCGCAAATATAGTTTTGAATGGATGTGTCCGAATCACAGACCGACACGCACACATGCGCAAAAAGTATTCAATGCGAATACCAAAATAAAGCAGAATATTACATGTATGTGATTGATGCAAAAAAGTAATAACTGCCTTTCATGAACATTCCAAGCCGATATAACTTTAAAATGAATTTATCTTGCGTAATAAAGTTTCCAAAAAGTGGTTGTAAAAACCTACTTTATTTATGTATATCTTTTATTTTTAATGAAGAATACAATAACCCTTACAACTATACTAACGATGTCTGGAAGCAGGACTGGCTCGTCCATATGAGTAAACTCGACTTTGAGGATTAGCATTTTCTTTAACAACATTTAAATGTTGCCCTTTTTTAATTAATGTTATATACATTTAGTTAGGCATTAATTTTTTTTTTTTACGTAGCAATTTTTTATTTTAAAGGGCGTAATTTTAATTAGCAGTCTAACGCCGTGTTTGTTGAGGCCAACATTGTCTGTATAGATAATAAAGTTCCAATTATTCTGTTTACCATCGAAATAAAAAAGATGTCATATTTTGACCGCTCGGACTAATCTTCTCGCGTTCTCCAATCTACGTAACTTAAGAATAATAAGGTCCTATGTTTACGAACTAAATTAAGTTCGCTAACGTAACTGTAAATTTCATATACTTTATTGTACTGCACTATAAATTCAACAACCGCATTTGAATGAAAAGACAGGAGCAAGGTAACCTGTGTCCTTCTCTGTACTTTAACGTGTATGCAGAATTTTACAATGACTGGATGAGTATTTAAAACATAAAAGCCTAACAAACAAATAAAGAAACATACTTTCGCATTTATAGCATTAGCTTATTAAGGATGGAAAACTAAAACAGACACGACCGGAAACAGATCAGGAATTAACGCGCTTTCCAAGGCACGAGAGATAAGACAGTGCCAACTGCCAAACCTTCGAAATTTATTGCGAAATTCCTAACGGAATTTGAATTCAAGACCCCATCGGCACCCTTTACCACTATCCACTAGTCTAACGAGAAAGTTATATATTGATATATAACAAACATTATGTATGTGACTTTCCAAATAACTTAGTTATATGTTTTCATGACAACGGAAACAAAGTTTGGTTCGCTTGTATACTAGGCTGCATTATTAACACACGCTGCGTTGCGGAAATACATGAAATGTAACAAAATACGTCAACTGAATACATAACGCATACATTACGCAAGTATTTTGTTTGTGATTTTACATTATTTTAGATTTTACGATCTGCTAAAATATTAATGTACTAGCTACCCGTGCTGACTTCATCCAAAGAAAGTAAAGCAACGTCGTCATGACTAAAACAATTGTAATTAAATTTGAAAAAGAAGATATCCTTTGAACTGGATAAGGACACAATCTAATCTACCTTTTTTATAGAATAGGTAGGCGGACGAGCATATGGGCCCCATCTGATGGTAAGTGGACACAAACGTCCATAGACATTGGCATTGTAAGATATGTTAACCATCGCTTACATCGCCAATGCGCCACCAACCGTGGGAACTACGACGTTATGTCTCTTGTACCTGTAATTACACCGGCTCGCTTACCCTTCAAACCGGAATACAACAATACCAAGTACTGCTGTTTTGTGGTAGAATATCTGATGAGTGGGTGAAACCTACCTAGACGAGCTTGCACAAACCACCTACCACCACCTACGTGTAAAAGGGCGGGGGAAGATGTTAGGTATCCTATACCCTTTATACTAAATAACATGATGATGGGTTAAGCAGTTAAAAAGCAATTTACACCAAACAAGCTAAGGGTAGAGGAAAAATATTTCTACAGAAACAAATTAAGAGGCATAAGGCATCATTGATCTATGACATAATATTAATACTATTTATATGTAAAATCCACGCACTTACATACTATTGTATAATTCATCAATATTATATACATACATAACTTGGTATTTATAGAAATTAATTGTAAAATAAGTTTTATTTCTTTAAAAATAAAAGCCTATTTTTTATTGATTAGTAAAAAAAATTAGGAAGTTGAAGTTAGATTTTGCAAAGATAAATAGATTAAAAGGATGTCATTTCTTTACAAGCAGTTTAAAATGGCCTCATGGTGTCTTTTAATTCTACCTATAATCGTTGCAAGATTATAATTTTAATTACATCTAAAGGTTCATCAAAATAACTTCCTGTGAAGTATTAGCAGAAATCTAAGAACATAATTAATTCTAATTGTCATACCTTCAATGTTGTTTTCATTGTCCGCTTCAACCATTTTCAAAATCATCATCACTTAGCAAACAAAAATTATTTAACTTTGACACAAAAACATTTAAGATTTATACACATCGATTTATACTTGCTTAAACTAAATATTTTATATTACCGCTTTCAACGAAACAAACCCTTCAGCTTTATAATATTAGTATAGATTTATTCCGCGAAGTTTTGGAGGGAAAATGCGTCCAGCGACACAACCTCTCCTATCCAGGTTCAATTGACAACTGACTTTAATAGGGCTGTGAAAACGGTCGCAAGAATAGGAGCGGGAAAATGAAGGCCGTGTATAATTGGACAGATTATAAATATATATTTTTTTTATATTTACAATTTCTCTGCACTTGACCTTCTATTATACATCCTTATTTATGCATATAACAGTATACGCCAAGTCTTTTGAATTTATATTTCGAATTTAAATTTTATTAATGTTATCGGACAATTAATTAATTTTATAAATCTCTAGAGACTTATTTTATTCATATAATACATACTACTACTATTAATTCTAGGTAAATTAATATAATGGATCGACGTTCAATATAATAAGTATGTATAATTATTATGTTTTTAATTAAAAGTCCAGTAACAAATAATTATATATAAATATACACACCGCTGTTCCAATGCGGGTCACGATGTTTTCTTTCGAAATAAATTTTAAAGGCAAAATTAAGCTGTAAATAAACGCTGAGTGGTACTTGTCTGATTCGAAACCACGATTGAATAAGAATCACGCGATCTGTTCACAGCTTAACTCATATAACGTGAATATCTGATTATTTTTATAAACATTTTTTTTCAACTGTTTTTAATAATACAAAATATTTAGACTCATTTAATTCATTTAAGGGTTAAACAATAAGCATGCATTTTATAATTTAATTGTTCTCTTTGACATTTTTTATTTGTTTTATTTCTTATGTTAAATGTTAAATGAATATTGTCTTTAATGGCTTTAAATGGGATGTTGATAGAGGTAAAGCAGATCATTTACGAAGGTGCCTTCGAATATATGGTCAAATGTATAGGAAAAAATGATATTTGGCGCTGGAATAAAAGAAAGGTAATGAGATGCTACCTACAAAGACATTATACTTTTTTTTCAGCCATTTGCTGTCCACTGCTGGACGTAAGCCTCCTCCATATAACGCCAACCATCCCGATCTTTGGCAGTCCGCATCCATCCCGAACCTGCCATCTTTTTTAAATCATCGGTCCATCTTGCCACAGGACATATACATACATACATGTCACATAATAATAACAATACGTGTTAGAGTGGAGAACACGCGTAGGCAAACGTACTGCAGGACGCCCTGTGACAAGATGGACTGACAAGATTAAACTTAATCAACTTGAATTTGTTAAGTTATTTATCCAGCATAAGAATAAAAAATTATCTCTCTTGCGCAGTCTAATCAGTTTCATGTTACAAAATAACGAAATTCATCTTAAGCCCTCAAAGGAATTGCATAGACCTTGAGTTGAGTCTTCTAGGAAGGCTCTTGCAATATCATTACATCCTATAAAACAAGGCTCCCGTCGCCTTCTGTCTGTCTAACCGCGATAAACTCGAAAAATACTAATCCAATTTTCATACAGCTTGCACCAATGGAATAAGAAATTTATTAGGAAAGTTTATGTGTATAATTTATTAATGTTCTGTGTTAATTAGTTGAAATATAACGATTATCGTTGAATGTCGAAAAAAAGCATGCCGTCTGGGAGCTCTGGCGAGCGCTACATTAAACCAATATATTTATGGTTTACGACATGTATTACGACAAATGTTTCATGTATACACTTATTCTAACCGTGCGAAACCGGGACAGATGGCTAGTGAAAAATATTTTAAATGCCCACTGGATGTTACCATCGCCATTATTTTGTTACAAAGTCACAAGTCTTTTACAAAAGAAAAATATATTGTACGGGACATACAATAACAGTATGTGGGTAGCTTAGGGCATTTATTGGACTTAAGCTGGCCAATGTACAGCTTCAACTTGAAAAAATAATCACATCAAAATTTAGGAAACCTTCTTTACTTAGTTTCGAGGGGTAGTAATGATTCTGTAATAAATATATATGATTTAATAGTATTAATTGCAACCTTGGACTATATAGTGCAATCATTACATTTTTTTCCATGTGGAATAGAAAATACACACAAGGTCCAAAGCGAAACACCAAAAGTTCGTTAGTCATTACTGTAAAATAATTTCTTCGAGAGTGGCGATTATAATTTTAAAACACCAATTTACTGTCACAATTTTATTTTTAAATTACTTCACACATCAATCACAATACAATCATAACACGGTTTTCTTTCACAATTATTAGTCCTTAATTAAATCGCGATTATACCTTATGAATGTCACGACTAAGTTGCCTTCGGGCAGCGTAACGATAAACTGATCTCGAAAAACGTTTGAGACCCTTTTTATACTCTTTATTTTATGCATAAAAATGTAGGTACATCGTAATTTCTTACATTACAAAGAAGGTCATGTGTCTGTGTAGCCTTTACATACTGCCAGCAACTTCCTAAGTTCAATTGCTGAAGAACTCAACAAGACCACGAATTGAGCATTCGACACCGGTATTACTGAGCTGATTTAGAGGGAATCTACATACATATCAAAAACAACATTTTTTAATCCTTCCTTACATACGAATTGATCATTTCATTTCTTAATTTATACCATAAATGATATATAAATAGCTAGATCAAATGCCTTTGAAAGAAGTGAAATTAAGGGTGACTTAATTTGTTAATACAAATTGTAAAAAGCAAAATAACTAGTAAACTTTTCATTTTCCTACCTAGACACAAGTGGATAGCCTTCATCCACTCATATCTTCTTTGAGTTGGTCATAAATTTTAGTTTAAAATTGTATATCAAGACGTGTCGTCCATATTTATTAAATCGACCCAAATACTTCATACGCTTTCTATCTCTTTGATCTGATTTAATTTATATAACTAAATGTATTCTAAAACAAAATGAATATTATCATCGAAATACTTCCACCTTTATTAAAGTAACAACTAATCAATCTTAGACTGCTGAGCATTTTTTTTTAATCTTTGAAATCTATACAATTGCTACGAAATTTGGGCAGGACTTCATTAGCATACCTTTTTAACGGAGTTATTTCGTCTTCATTCAATTGTCATTTAACATTTGTACGTCCTCAAATTTAAATATATTCTTTTTAAAAAATCTTTTTCTAATAAAAATATGAATCGGTAAAGATGCCTGACTGATTGATTTTGATATTTAAATATATATAAGTTTCATTAATATTGTTTTCTTCGGTAAAGCCTCGTCAAACATATTATCTGTTGTCAACACTATATAGTGCAATTTATTTAGATTAGGCATTTCAGTTTCCAATAATAGAAATATATACTAACAATATCGCAAGTATATAACAATTACGTACAAACACAGTAACACTGGATGTTAGTCATGACGGGCTCTCATCGTTTATGAAAAAGCTTGATGTATCTCTTAGTTTAAAAACTTAATTATTGTCTAATTTTTGTTTTTGTCTATTTTTTTTATTTTTATTTAAATATTTTTCATTTCTGTTTTGGTATTACATATTTAGTATTAAATGAATGTAAAGCATGTGTTGGATATATATTATATAAAACTGTTGGAGATCCAAATAAATAATAAATTAACATTCAAACTTATATTGTTTTGTTATTTCTAGCTTGCTGCCTGCTTTACACTTTTGACTCCAAAACTTTTTGAGGAACATTAAACACAAATAAGGTATGTTTTTTTTTATATTATAGGTAGGCGGACGATCATATGGGCTTAAAATATTAATGTACTAGCTACCCATGCTGACTTCATCCGAAGAAAGTAAAGCAACGTCGTCATGACTAAGCCAATCGTAATTAAATTTGAAAAAGATGATATCCTTTGAACTGGATAAGGACACAAGCTAATCCACCTTTTTTTTATAGAATAGGTTGGCGGCCACCTGATGGTAAGTAGTCACCAACGCCCATAGACATTGGCATTGTTAGAAATGTTAACCAACGCTTACATCACCACTGCGCCACCAACCTTGGGAAGTAAGATGTTATGTCTCTTGTGCCTGTAATAACATTGGCTCACTCCCCCTAAAACCGGAACACAACAATACCAAGTACTGCTGTTTTGCGATAGAATATCTGATGAGTGGGTGGTACCTACTCAAACGAGCTTGCACAAAGCCCTACCACCAGTAAAATGTCTGCGTATTGTAAGTTTGAGGATTTCGTTAATCATTTTGTATCACTAATCTGTATGTTATATTAATTTAAAAGGATAGCAAGAGGAAGAACTTGGAAGATATATGGTGTTATTTACGTCACAAGAATTAGTAGGACGGTAAATCTTTGTCACGATTTGATTAATGTATTAAGCACACGTGGTACGAGTTTTACATTCATCATCTGACTAATGAGATTTGTAGTTATCATTTATACATTTATAAAAGATTATCAACCAAATTTTACATCTTTACTATCTTAACAATAGAAAAAGCGCTTAAATAAATCTATACTAATCAATAAAAATTGAAATCTCCGTCTGTGATTTCAAAATAACTTCCTCTTTTAAATTAATATAACTATTTGCGAGAAATCATTTTTTTAATTTTTGTCTGCCTATTTGTCTGTTTGTCCGCGGTAACCTTCGAATTTACTGCACATATTATCTTGCGGCTTTAACAAGACGATGAAGCTCAGCTTGTTTTATTAAATTCTGATAATAGTGAAAAAAATAATCTTTATTAAAAATAATTTTAAATTCGTCTCCTACACACATACAATAAAGCCGTAACAGTGTGTACGCAAATTGAATAAATTTATCAAAAAATGAGTCCGAGGGAGAACACGAAAATGCATTTTTCCAACATATCGCAATAAAACTTTCGCGCGGACGAAGTCGCGGGCATCAGCTAGTACTAATAATTTTTACGTTATATTTATTTGTTTTGCAGTCAAAAATAAATCCATATAAAATAACTAAAACATATTTTTATCCTTGCATCCGGAGATCCATCTCGGTACTGATTTTACCATATAGGTCTGACATTCTGAGTGGAGCTCAGACTGATACAGTGTGATCGATTCCAGGTGAAAGTCCGTTCACGTTGCTTGGAATACTAGCTGAATATGATCTAGTTATACCAATGCTCACCTCTCTCCCCTCGGCCAACCTACCCACCCACCCAGACCGACTGATAAAGAATTATTTGTAATCGATTGCAAACAATATGAAAAACATAATACGTGTGTTTGTTTGTGTTATTTAATTATACCATAACTGCATATTTAACATTAATTATTAAATAGAAAATATATGTCTTTCTTCTTCTTCGAGTGCCACTCCGACTAGCGAAGGTTGGCAGTCAGCTTTAAATACTCCTTCTTGTTCTTCGCGAGGCGAAAGAATTCGGCAGCACTCGCGATTCCCGTCCATTCATGGATGTTGCACAGCCAAGACTTTTTTCTGCGCCTAACAGCTCTCCTTCCGGCAACTTTTCCCATCATAATCAGTTGCCAAAGTTCATATCTTTCATGCCTAAGCACGTGTCCGAGATATGCAACTTTTCTCTTCTTGACAGTCTCCAAAAGTTGCCGTTTTTGGTTGACGCGTCGCAGAACTTCCACGTTCGAGACCTTTTGAGTCCAACTAATGGCCAACATACGTCTATAAGCCCACATCTCGAAAGCTTCTATACGTTTTTTGAGGACTTCTTTAATTGTCCACGCCTCGCATCCGTAAAGAAGTATAGGCCAGATGTAACAATGTAGGAGTCGTATGCGCACAGGGATCTTAAGTCTGCGATTGCAGAGTACTTTTTTCAACGTGCAGAAGGCACTTCGAGCTATTTCGATGCGAGTCTTTACCTCCTGTTCACAGCTCCAGGTGTCATTAAGCCATGTCCCCAGATATTTGTACTTGCGCACCCTCTCAATTTTTTGGCCTGCTACAATGATAGCAATGTCATCGAAGCTATGTTTAGATAACACCATGATCTTCGTTTTTGATAGGTTCATTATCAGACCAGCGTTTTCACTGCACTCATTAACACGGCTCATAATTAATTGCAGCTCTTCAGGAGATGATGATATTAGGACTGTATCTTCAGCGTATCTGATGTTGTTAATATACCGGCCATTTATTTTGACTCCACATTCTTGGCCTTCAATTGCTTCTGCTATTATTTGTTCCAAGTACAAATTAAATAGCGTGGGTGATAATATACAGCCCTGTCAGACTCCTCTCTTTATTTCTACCTCATCAGTCTCCTCATTGTCAACTCGTACAGTAGCCTTCTGGTTACAATACAGATTCTGGATAATACGTACATCTTTGTCATCTAAGCCGATATCATGTAATATTGCAATTAGACGGTCATGCAGTACTCTGTCAAAGGCTTTTTCGTAATCGATGAAACAGGAAAACGTCTTGTTGCATGTCTCTGCATTTTTGTACGAGAACCTGCATTGCAAAAAGAGCCTCTCTCGTGCCCACTCCTATTCGAAAACCAAACTCGCATTCGCGTTCGTCGCATTTAGCTCTTATTCGCTCGTGGATGATATTCAGAAATAGTTTCAATACTTGGCTCACAAGGCTAATCGTTCGAAACTCTTTGCACCTTCTTGCGTTGGTCTTCTTAGGAAGCTTAATAAAAGTTGAGGTTAGCCAGTCTTTGGGTAAGTGGCCAGAGTCGTATACCAAGTTAAAGAATTTAACCAGGAAGTCAATATTTTCGTCTTCAATAAGTTTGAGTACCTCTATAGAACATTATCCGGTCCGGTTGATTTTCCCGTTTTAGCTTTTTTAAGAGCGTTTGTGACTTCATTTTTCAGGATAGGATATCCCTCATTTGGATCCCAATTTACCGCTATGCTTAGAAAATCGTCGGCAAACATTGATGAAATGTATTGTTCCCATAGGTGTTTTTTTTCCTGATATATCTAATATGGGAATATTATTTTCATCCGTAAGTTGGTGAGTGGTCTTTTTGTGTCCTACCAAAGATTTTATTTCCTTATGCAGGTTAAATGCATCATGTTTAGCATAAAGGTCCTCCACAAAATCACACTTGCACTGATACCAAGCATCTCTAGCATAACGAACTTCACGCCGAATTTTCTTATCAATCTCAGTATACTTGCTATTGTCGGAATTCTTGTAGATTCTCCTTTCTTCGATAAGATCATATATTTTTTCTGTCATCCAACTCTGCTTAGGAATCCAATCGCTTTTCAAGTGTGTCTTATTGATGTTTAATATTTTGTTCTTCATTAAACACCACTCTTCCTCCACCGTACGCATTATCCCAGGTTTCTCATCTGCTGCCCACTCGTTTATTTCTTTCGCCACTTTACCTTGGATGTTAAGTTCTTTAAGTTTCCTCACGTCTATTGCGTGGTACTGTGTTCTCTTCTTTAGTTGTTTGAGTCTACATGATATTGTCGCTACAACTGGATTATGGATATGTCTTTAAAATAACCAAAAACTCATATAATATTCAACATTCACAGACACAATCATCGTAAACAATACAAATATAAACACATAACAATAACATAAGAATATTGTATAAACATATTAAGACTTTTTTGTTAAGTTCTTAATTTTAATTTTACTATTTATATTATCTGTTACTTAGTTATATGTGATGGATGCTGTAATTTCCTGTAACTGAGGAAGCAAAAAAATCTATGATTTATAACTCGCATATTATATTAAACTTGTCATGTGTATTCCTTGATGGAGATCCTAATAAAATAAAATAAACAGACTTAAATTATAAACACAAATTTTTACTAGTAATGTTTGTGTACAATACGAACAAATTAACATTTTTTACATGAAGAAATCTGCGCCTGATATCATCATTATCATAGGTCTCTCCAATGGCACGCCACTGAGCTCGATCTTCAGCTCTCAATCTACATCCGCTGCCAGCCACTTTCAGTATATCGTCACTCCACTTAGCTGGAGAACGTCCTAAGCTACTGATATAATGAAATAAATATAAATACCAGTCCACACTTCGCTCAAGACAGTGACACGTAACTTATGTAATGATTTATATATTAACGTACGTCAGCTGCAGCAATCGTATTCATTTAATAATTTGAGATTTTATAGAATAAAAGTTTTATATGTACTTTTATATTTGATCATTGATGCTTCGAAACTTTACTACATAATATTTTAAGGCAATATTAGAGTCGTAGCGGGAAAGTGCGGACTATTTAACATATATTATTTAAATCGGATTGAGATTACTGCGAATTGGATGTAGGGCTTTGTGTAAGCCTGTCTAGCTACCCGGATACTACCCACTCAGCTGATGATTGGTATCCGGGTATCCGGGTATTCTACAACCAAACAGCAATACTAAGTATTGATGTGATCCGGTTTGAAGGGTGAATGATCTGGTGTAACTACAGTCACAAGGAACGTAACATCTTAGTTTCCAAGATTAATATTTCTTACAACGCCAATGTCTTTGGGCGGTGGTGACCACTAAAACAATACTCTTTGTCGTTAAGAATATATTATGTGTTGATTATCTTTGGTTTTTTTTTATTGTGGATTCTGTCATATATTATATTTTCATAAGTTGTAATCTTTGTAGTAATTATAATACAATGAGCAATTATTATATATTGCTAATTTTTATAATTTATTACGAGACAAATATAAAAAAAAAATTGTTTTAGAAGAAAATTTAATTAATTTTTACCCATAAAATCCTTATTAGATTACATAACCCCTTGGAGCTTATTACACAATTCTATAGTATTTATTTTATCTGACGCATGGTTTATTTGCGATATTTTCCTACACAACCGAGCCACGTTATTAATTATATTTGGAAATATAATTAAACCAATAATTGTTTTAGTTCCAGATATAACCACAGCGCCATTTCGTTTCATCTGTGAACATCGCGCCGCAATCAACTTTTAATTTTTCGAATCATCGAATTCAAATCAAAATCAAAAAAATATATTGCTCATTCATTTCATGAAAGTGGTGTTTTTTTTATTACTATATATCATATATATTTTCATGTAGCGTAAAAGTTCGTACATTATAATGTTGATGATGATAAAACCCCTAATTTACAATAACAGATCTAACAATGCCTAACAAATAACAAGCACTTAACCGTATTATCCGACAGGGCTGAAGGGGACAAAATTGCAAATAAAGCAAGGTTAATACCATCGACTTAAGTGGGATTACGCGGATTTGACGGACCTTTGTACTTCAACCGTTGTACTTCAAGCGTGATTATAGTGCATTTTAAAACGGGACTTACATTAGTAGCCTGTATTACACAGTACTAACGTAATCGCTGATGATGTGATGGTTAGTAAATATTTAAACAATTGCGAAACAGAAAAACAAACGTAACGTTGTGATATGTACTCTGATATCATATTAGTTGTTTAATTTCACTAGTTTATCTGACTGACTTATATTTATATATGTAATTATTAACTTTTTTTGAACATAAAAACACACGGCGTCACATGGTAATTTAAAAGAGGTATTATCGCTTACAGGCAAATTTCTCATGGGCCGTTGTTAAGCGTTCCTCCTCTTTCCTTGAAGAGGAGGCATAGAGCTTATGCTTACACATCAACGTTGAATCATAAGCCATACATGGTTTCCTTAGCGACGAATATAAAATGAATTTTTCATTAAAAATTTTGCGCATGAAAATTCAATGCTTCTTGATGGCCGAATTTTAATCCGCAATCTTAATTTAAGATACACGTATTCTCTCTATAACATTGAAACTATACTATGAGATTTTACATAACACCGATAGAACAAACATACAAAAAAAAATAAAATTAAAAAAAACGTTTAAAGAATCAAACGTATTATTTATATAAACAGTTTTATCATAAACACAATACATCAATAAATAGATTCATAAAAAAAAACTCCTTAAACTTTCACTCAAAATGAAGTTATCGCAAACATTTCGAGCGATAACCCAATCGCCGTTGTCAAAGGCATACCATGATATAGTATTCACCGCTCACGTTATGACACAAACTATTGGATTTATCTCAAAGCAAATTCTATATCATGTCTAAGCTTTCCCTAAATTCGGTATACACTTGTTACAGATTTTACAAAAACACTTACGACATTTACTTGTTGGTAAGGCTTTATGCTTGCTCGTCTGAGATAAAACCCAATCATCAGTTATTCAACCGCCAAACAGCAATAATTAGTATTATTGTGTTCCAGTTTACCAACGGTAGTCGAATTTACTTTCCCATAACTGTGTAGAAGCTTATGAGCTATTTCACTCACGTTGTTAATTAATAAAAACGTTAGTAAATAAAATTACTGCTTTATCTGCATCAAAACATTTTTATTAATTAAAAAAAAAATCAAAGTCATTGCATTATATGTAAACATAGGAAATATGGTTCCCGTGGGCGAAACGCGTGACGCATTTTTGCAGCGTTAAAAAAAACGTATGACATATTTATGTACCTAATAATAAACCACTTCAAAATATCTCAACTATAACATATTGTAAATAGTTAACAGGTAAGAGATGATGTGATGCTTATGATCACACTATTTGCGTTCTCTAGATCAATTCTATAAAAAACAAAGTCGACACATCGCAGAACCAAACGTGAATGTCAAATGTCAAAAAATGACATTTGACATTGAATATAATAATTATAACATTGAAATGTTACGCAATGATATAATTTTCAATGTTTCACGAAAGAGTTACAAAGTAAGTTCTTACAGAATATGACAGCTGTGCCGTCTAAATTATTGTCTTTAAGCTGTGTAGGATAAATTGTGAAAATAAACGAACGTGGATAACATCTTAAGGACTTGCTAATAAAATAGGTTTAGTTGTTATGTCTAATGTTTGTCATTGGTAATTACTACGCACTGATAATATTTAAGACTATAACAAAACATACATTACGGAAAACGTCATATTACGAGATGTCAATTGACAGTGAAACGCGAGCGTTTAATTGGCGCGTTTCGACCGACTAGCCAGATGTTCGTGCAAATTGATAATAGGCATAAACGTGTCACGCAATTTATTACACTTATTACATATGATACTATAAAAATCCAGCAGATGTTGTCCTGCTTGTATACATACCCGTCAACTGTTCTAGTGATTGGTATCTTTTAGTTTTAAACTCATACATGCATGTTTATGCATTTTATATACTATGATAAAGACTAACCCGGCAGAAGTTGTTCTGCCAATATTTGTATATTGTCATGGCAAACATTTGAAAGGTATATAGAAGTTTGTATGTTAATTAATAGTATAGAAAACTTTGCCATGAAAATATATATATATATGCCAATTTTCATAGTAAGCGGTCAAACAGTGTCGAATTCTGCTGTCAATGTTAAGGAGCCATACCCTTACCTATTTTATATACAAGATTACTTAATATACAAATCTAAAATGGAACTCGTCAGGACGCTTTATTATGGGAAGTGACGACAGGTGAAGTACGGCGGTGACGGTGTGGCTGAGGCAAGGGAAGCGGACCGGACGTCCAACGGCAAGATGGGTCGATGACGTTGTCAAAGTCACGAGGCGAATCTGGACTAGATTGACGCAGGATCGAGACAGATGGTTTGCGCAGAGAGGCAACCCACTATTGATGATGATTACAATATAAGATATAGTGTAATACAATAAGTACCTACATAAATGTTTACCATTTCGAATAACGGTTTCGTGTAATTAATTAATTATTCTATACTAGTAGTGATTAGTGATAGTGTTCAATAAGATGTGCAACGAAGAAGGTTCTCAGTACAATTATTCTTCTTGTATTGAGATATTTTTACCCATATTTAGCTTTGAACTATATATGTAACTATTAACCATAGCTCTTTGTTTTAAGATTATGATTAAACATTAGCGTAGCATGTATTTTATATCGCTATGACAACGGTAGATATATGAAAGTAATAACTAGTAGTACCAAATAAAAGGTGACCTTCCGTTTAAAATATAATCCATACAATATATGGGTCATTTTTGATTGACCCTTGCACTAGATGCCAAGCTAACGGAGCTGGAACATACCATAGAAATTAACCCCAATTAATGTAATAAATGTATTTGGCGGTTTGTAATTCTTTCACGCAGCAACCGAACGAACGGTTGACGTGATTTCTTTAGACATTTATCGATCGCATAATAACTTACGGCTTACTTATAAACGTTGTTTAGCTAGTGATTAGTTGAACAATGCTATGTCTTCTTCTTTCAAATATCAAATCGATAATGACAGAAGGAGAGAAATCATTGTTTAACTATAACTGTTTAGTTCTCCTCAAAAAGAGGAGAGGAGGCCTTTAGCCCAGCAGTGGGACATTCACAGGCTGTTACGGTTACGGTTTAGTTGAGCAATGCTAATAAGTAAAGCCACTATTCTTATAACACACCATTAAAGAATGCTTTTTGACAAAGTTATAAATAATATATAATTAACTGGTGGTAAAGCTTTGTGCAAGCTCGTCTGGGTAGGTACCCGCTCATCAGATATTCTACCGCAAAACAGCAGTACTTGGTATTGTTGTGTTCCGGTTTGAAGGGTAAGTGAACCAGTGTAATTACAGGCACAAGGAACATAACATCTTAGTTCCCAAGGTGGCGCATTGGTGATGTAAGCGATTAACATTTCTTACAATGCCAATGTCTATGGGCGTTAGTGACCACATACTATCAGGTGTTCCATATGCTCATCCGCCTTCCTATTCTATAAAAAAAATATTAAAAATAATAATAAGTTTTATTATTACTGGCTGTAATATTGTTAATTTATTATTAAAAAATAAAAGAAAATTCAGCCACATGCAATAGCAGAACAAATTATTTGAAAGTATTTTATACAGTATTTGTCATTACACAAATGTTGATGAAATAGACTCTAACGCATTATATCGATTTTAAACGTGTTTTATAAAAACTATTCCACAAATGAAGACTTTCGAAAATATACGTATAACACAAATGGATTTATAAATAATTCTAAGCGTGGCATATTACGGCCCGATTATATTAACAGCCCCTACAATGCGACGGCCATTCTCAACACGGTTCACAGAGACTGCGGAATAGTTTTTACATAAGCAATCGCTGCCCCTCCTGTTCCATGCTTCAAAGCTTGACAACTCTCGTCGGGGTGACATCAGCCAAACGAAGTAGTCAAGTTCCATGAGAAAATAAATTTCACTTGGACGAAGTCGCCGAAGTCGCGGTAGTTATACAAAATTTGGCAAGTCGCCAAACTCAACACAGTAATATAATATTCTAATTAGGCTTATGTTATTTTCTATAAAATTAACCACATATATCATAAATATACATTAGACGTGTTTAACCGAAATCAAAAATACTATATATGTAAAAAGTATTAAACACAATTTGTCTTTTTGTCTAGTCTAAATACGTCTAAAACATTAAAATGCTTTAAATAAATATATAATATACGTATCAATTACCAACAATAATTATCTTCATTCATGTCAGACCTTACCTTACTGGTGGTAGGGCTTTGTGCAAACTCGTCTGGATAAGTACCACCTACTCCTCCGATATTCTACTGCAAAACAGCAGTACTTGGTATTGTTGTGTTCCGGTTTGAAGGGTGAGTGAGCCAGTGTAATTACAGGCACAAGAGACATAACATCTTAGTTGTCAAGGTTGGTGGCGCATTTTCGATGTAAGCGATGGTTTACATTTATTACAATTTCAATGTCTTCGGGCGATGGTGACCACTTACCATCAGGTGGCCCATATGTTCATCCGCTTTCCTATTCTATAGAAAAAAACGAAATCGCTTTTGAATCTTAATTAATATCAATATTTTGATTGTTTCAATTGCTTAATTTACAATAATCATTGGTTCGGCATTTAAATTGTAAGGAATATTTTCCTTACAATTTAAATCCTAACATATATTTTTAAATACTATATAAAGGAAGACACATAACATAGCTAATTCTTATATATAAGCTAGGTGAAAATAATTTAATGGGTATGAATTTCAATGCTCTGTTTATTCAACTATATTAAATATATAATATCTAATTAAATATGAAAAATGTTTGTGGTTTTAAAATAATCGAATCCTTCGCCCCGGCAGGATTTTAACTTTGCGGCGGCCTATTGTATTTATTTCATAAGTTTCCTTTTCGTAAAATTTTATAGGCTTTTAATAAAAAAACAAATAAAAACGATATGACAAGCTTGAAAATTATTTACAAAAATGTAAAATTAAAAATTATATACTACTAAAAAAATTGACATTTTTTTTCGTTTAAATCAGATATAAAGTTTGTATTCAATTCCATTTGTTTAAAAAATGTTCATAAATACTTAAAAGAATAGGGCTGACGATTTGAAGAGTGAGTGTAACACAGTCATTTTATATAGATAATATTATATAGATAACTGCTTCGTTGGTCTAGTGGCTATATGTAAGGCCGCAGACTCGGAGGTTCTGGGTTCAATTCCTAGGTCGGGCCAATAAATGAATTTTTCCGTCAGAAAATTCTCAGTCAGCCTGGAGTCTGGAAGTTGGAAGTGTGTTCACTCCCGTGCCTCGCAAAGCACGTGAAGCCGTTGGTCCTGCGCCTGAACTTTTTCGGTTGTGTCGGATTGCCGTCCCATCGGATTACAAGAGTTAGAGAATAGAGAGTGCACCTGTGCGCACTCACTTGTGCACTATAATATCGCCTGCGTAGTTGGCTAATCTCTTGAGATTGACCACAGTGGCCGAAAACGGTCTGGAGGACATTATTATATATATATATATATATATACAGAGCTGAAGTTCATTGCCAGATTCACAAATAAACTGATGTATTACAGTAATAATTACGTTACATTGCATATTTATTTTAAAACACCATCGCTGACGGGTTTTATTGCTTCCGGTTTTGAAGCCAGTTCCAAGAATTTCACATCGTAGTTTGATTGAATTAAATCTTTTATTCATTACATGGAATAACGTAATTTCAAAGATCAATGTTTTATTAACTTTAATTTTAATTGCCCTTTTCTTTAACTTTTTTAAATTATCTTAAATAATATTATAAATGCGAAGTGAGAATGTTTTGATACTCTTTCACGTCTATTCTTAACCAATCATCATGACATTGTCATTACACAAACGCCTCACGGTCAAAAAGTAAAAAAAAAAAAAAAGGTCACATAATGCCTGCACTACTCCTCCCGCTTCAAACGCGGTTGAAGCTATGCGCGAAACTAGTATATTAATTTTAAAAAGACTATAATTTATGAACAAAATTATAGGCAAGGTAATTCAATAGTTGTAATTATGTTTTTCCGAATTACTCAAAAAAAGTAAAACCTCTTTATGTTCAATTCTTAACTGAAATCAAATTACCATTTTAAATAAAGACTACCTTGAAGGAGTTTTTGAAATTTAAAGCTTTATATTTCACTAACATTGCTGACGTAATTATGATTACGTGAAAAGGATAATTCCTTCTAAGTTCTGTAAATATCTCACTGCTGGACCTCCTCTCCTTTTTAAAGAGCTTTAAAGCGTACTCCACTACGCTACTACAATGCGCGTTGGTTGATGCACATATTGATGGTTTTCATTTGACATATGAAGGTTTCCTCTCGATGTTTTCCTCACCACCAAGCACGAGATGAATTATAAACACAAATTAAATACATGGACACATAAGCTTGCCCGGTTTCCGACCCTTAATCTATGGTTAAAACCAAGTGTTTTAGCCATTGAGCCATGACGTTTTTTTTTCAATATCCCCTTATCAATTTGCTTATTTTTAATATTCACAAGTATAATTACTGAACATCTGAATTTAATATATTTAATAGAGCCACATGTGTCAGAATTGTATCCGCAACAAACAGATTTGCCCGATTTCGAGATTGTGTGTGTGTGTGTGTGTGTGTGTGTGTGTGTGTCTGTGTACGAGTTTCTTACGCATTCAATAGCGTGACGTTAACTAGGCATACAGTAAACTAGACACATTAGCTAAGTAATTATTATGACGTCTGGTACGACACCAGAAAATGTAAATGATGCATTATCAAGTTAATTCCTACTAACATAAGTCGTGAACGATAACCCTCAACCAACCATAGCTATTAAATCTAAGTTTGTGAAAACAAGTTATAAGCCTCTAAGTGGGTGTTTGAGAACTTTATGCTGTCAGAGAAATAGATGTCACGCTTAATGTTTAATTAATGCCTTTGCTTCATAATTAGAAATATGAAACACAAATTAACTTCTGAACCTCTCCGGTGGGCGTACCTAACTTGATTACTAAGTTACTTCTAACGACTATTAAATTTAAAACTTAAACCTTTGAATTTTTTACCGTAACAATTATTAGAACATATTTTTTTATTTGATTTAAAATGAAAGTGGCGAAATCTGGCCTGACGTGCTAATTACAGGTTGCGTAGGATCTTGGCTGAATGGATGAAGCATGGCTGACGAAACCCAGCAGCGGGTAAATGAATTATATTACCAAAGTCACGAGTATCATCCAAGTGTAAAAGGTACGAAATCAAAATATTAAGATAGGCTTATAATCCTTTTTCGGTGTGAAGGTTTCACTTTTATATAATATTCGAAAGAAAGATATGTACAGAGTATATAATTATTTTATGTTAATAAAATTAAACCTCTGATAATTATTTAAACGCTTGAAAATAAAAGAGTAAATAAACGTGGAGGACGTTTATTTACTCTTTTAAAAGGAGCAAAGTAAAAGTTTTTTTTTATTTATTTCTTTAACGCAAACCTTTATAATACGAAAGTAATAAAACTAAACACAGCTGTGCAGATATTGTACTCAAAGTACAGTTTACTTCAAAATCGCTTACGATTTATATTTTTATTAATTCATTGTACAAATTTTAATGAAGTACCACGTAGTTAAAAGATAAAACATAAGGCCGCAGTTCCCGAGGTCTTGGGTTGAAGCCCAAGAACGGGTTTTTCTATCGGAGAATCTCATTAGCAGTTCGCAGTCTGGAAGTTAGAAGTGTGTACGCTACCGTGCCTCGTGCTTGCACCGTTGGTTGAGCATACACTTACGTACTATAACATGTCCTGGGCCATTGGCTAATCTCTCTTCAGATTGGCCGAAATTGGTCAGGAGGACATCATCATACATTAGTGAGCTGAGATGGCTCGATGTATATAATACGTGAAGAATCCTAATTGAGGCTGCTGATTTTAAAACTGAGCAGACAGTATTCAGTTTTCATAATGCTTGTAGTTTCATGATCAGCGGTGAAGGAAAACCAAAGACGCGAGGATATCTGAATATAATAATAATATCTTAATAATATCTTGGGACAATATTCACACACGGCCATCTGATCCCAAACTAAGCTTGTACAAAGCTTGTGCTATGGAAACCAGACAACTGATATACTACATATACTAATTTTCTTTTGTATATACATATTTATATAGATAATTACATCCAGACTCAGGACAAACAGACATGTTCATGCACACAAATGTCTGTCCTGGGTGGGAATCGAACTCACAACCTTCGGCGTGAAAGGCAGGTATCTTACCTACCACGGCAACCGGCTCAAATACATATATATGTATTAGATGACTCTATTACATATATAACCAAAATTTGATTCATAATTAGATCACATTGCTATTCACTAATTTATGTTAATGTCAAAATTCAGTTATATATTTGTTTATTGTTGACACTTTATTGCACCCAAACTTAAAACTAAAAATTACAATTTTTAAACAAAAAAAAAAAGTTGCATGAGGTGCAACAGGCGGCCTTATCGCTAAGCAGCGATCTCTTCCAGACAACCTTTGGGCAGAGGATCATAATATTTATAAATGGGAAGGGTACAAGCCAATTTACCTATATACTACATACACTACTACATACATAATACATACATACATATATATACTACACTACTATTATATAAATATACATATATATATACTATAATAAATACATACATAAATAAATACATAACATATATATAATAAAAATAGGAGATATAACAAAACAAAAAATTAACAACGACAACGACTGCTTAGTATTAATAATGCGACAAGTAAAAGTCCTTAACCATACTTTTAAAAACGGCCAATGACTGTGCGCGCCTTGTAACTAAGGATAATGAGTTCCAAAGTCGAGAAGCTTCAACTGTGTAGGACTTAGAATAGTAGGAAGAAGAGTGAGGAGGAATGGAGAGAGTTAAATTTTCATTCGAGCGAAGAGCGCGCTTATGAGTCTCCCTTAGGAGAGTGAAACGCTCTTTAAGATAGAAGGGTGTCGCTGGATTAAAAAGAACAGAATAGAGAAGAGATAAAATGTGAGTATTCCTGCGAAGGCGAATAGGGAGCCACTTGAGTTTTTGGCGAAATTCGGAAACATGATCATATTTGCGCAAACCAAATATGAACCGTATACATAGGTTTTGTAGTCGCTCAAGTTTGTTTAATTGCTCCTCACTTAAGTTTTTTTTTTTTTTTTATTATATGCCCCGGGATGGCAAATGACTCTACTCCACCTGATGGTAAGTGGTAGTAGAGTCCAAACGCGACGACGGCCAGTACAGTCGGGAAGAATGTTCTGTACTAGCCGTCCCCGCCTTGCCGGCCCGCAAGATGCCTCTTCACGCCTCGTTTGAAGGAACCCGGGTTGTAAGAGGAGGGGAACACGTGAGCTGGTAAGGAATTCCATTTTTTAGTAGTGCGACAAAGAAAGGAGTTGCCAAATTTCTTTGTGCGCGATGGAATTGATGTCACAGTTAGGCGGTGACATCGAGAACCAGCTCGCGTGGACTTAAGAAGGAAGGGGGAAGCAGGAATTAGAGAGAATAATTCCTCAGAGCACTCGCCGTGATACAGACGATAGAAAGCGCTCAGTGCTGCTATCTCGCGACGCAATTGTAAAGGTTCAAGGGTGTTTGTGACCTTTACGTCGCCAATAATGCGTACTGCACGTCGCTGCAACCGGTCCAAGGCCTCCAGTAGGTACTTAGCGGAGCCATCCCAAAGGTGCGAGCAATATTCAACGCAAGACCGTACCTGTGTTTTGTATAACAGGCACAGTTGTTGTGGCGTGAAAAAACGCCGCACCTTGTTCAGAACTCCGAGTTTTCGTGAAGCTGTTTTTATAGCCTCGATGTAATCCCTTGGACTAAGGTCGCAGCGAACGTCCATCCCCAGCATGGCGATTTTGCTTTGTATCATCAGCGGTGTGCCACAGAGGGAGGGATGAGGGTAAAATGGTGACTTTTTCGCTGTGAGAGCGCACACCTGTGTTTTCTTGGCATTAAACTCAACAAGATTATCAGAACCCCATTTGGCGATGAGCTCTAATGTCCTATCGAGTTCAATAACAAGATTCTCCCGCCTCTCCTCAGTTTCCGCCCGCCCAGCCACTGCGCGTCCGTGGTATCCACCATGCACTGTACTATCATCTGCATAGCAATGTATGTTCCCAAGAGAGAGCATATCATTGATATGCAAAAGAAAGAGTGTGGGAGATAGCACAGATCCCTGGGGGACGCCAGCATTCACTACATAGAATTGTGAAGCGCAACCATCTACTAAAACACGAAGGCTACGCTTGTGTAGGAAGCTGGCAATCCAGGTGCATAGCTGAGCAGGCAGACCATATGCCGGTAGCTTGGAGAGAAGACTTCTGTGCCAGACCCTGTCGAAAGCCTTGGAGATATCGAGGCTGACAGCCAACGATTCTCCATGCTTGTCGATAGCTTCACCCCAGAGGTGCGTTACGTACGCTAGAAGATCACCTGTGGACCGTTTTGGTCGAAACCCGTACTGACGATCATTAATTAGACAGTGATCTTCTAGGTAATGGATCAGTTGGTTGTTTAGAATCCGTTCCATCACCTTACAAAGTACTGAGGTGATAGCTATTGGTCGATAATTTGCCGGGTCAGACCGATCCCCTTTTTTGGGAACCGCTTGCACATTAGCTCTTCTCCAAGCCTCCGGCACACATCCCGAAGAGAGAGAAAGTTGGAACAGGCGCGTTAACACAGGAGACAGCTCCGCCGCGCACTTCTTCAGCACAATGGCTGGTATTCCGTCGGGACCGCTAGCTTTCCGTATATCGAGTGATTGCAGCTCCGCACGCACATCACGTTGCCTGATTTTGATGTCAGGCATCGTGTGGCCACATGAAGGTATTGTTGGTGGCTGCGCACTACAATCATCGATCACAGAGTTGTCGGCAAAGAGTTTAGCCAGGAGGTCGGCTTTCTCCTGCGGACTGTGAGCTAGCGATCCGTCCGGATTTCTGAGCGGTGGCAGCGAAGGTTGGCAGAAATTGTTTTGCACAGACTTGGTCAGACGCCAGAAGCTACGGGAGCCCCTAGGATGCGAAATAAGGTCATGACCAATCTGTACAATGCGCTGTGCATCCGCTCTCGAGTATGCCTTCCTACAGGACTTGGAATTTTTATTGTAGTTTGCTTTCAGTGAGTCAATGTTAGATGCCCCGCTAATGCAGCCGTTGATCCACGCGCGATATGCCGCCTGCTTAGATGATACAGCGTCGGAACATTCACGCGTGAACCAACGGTTACGCGTACCCCTATTGATGAGATCTGAGCTAGGAATGTAGTATTCCATTCCTAACATGATCTCATCAGCAACAGCAGCGGCACTAGCTGTCGGGTCATTCCCACTGAAGCAACGTTCCTTCCAAGGGACTGACGCATAGTAATCGCGCATACCGTCCCAATCTGCCGACTTATAGTGCCAAACGCGACGTTTGCATACCGCTGATGGCGGCAGCTTGGCCTGTGGCACTTTGGTAGATATAAGGCCGTGATCCGAAGAACGAAGTGGAGCTTGAACCACAACCTGATATTCTACCGGGTGAGAAGTCAGCAGAAGATCCAGTAGAGAAGGCGCTTGCCCATCAATGTCTGGGATCCTGGTGGGCTGATCAACCAGTTGGGTCAAGTCGTGTGTGAGAGCAAAAGCATGAGCAGTTCTTCCAGCATGGTCAGATTTGAGGGATTTCAACCATGATTCATGGTGAGCATTAAAATCCCCCAAAAACACCAATTCCGCGTTAGGAAACTGCTCTTGCGCAGCATCTGCCACCCGACTAAGATGGTCGAATAATCGGCTTGTCTCCAAGTCACCATTGTGGGATCTGTAGAGGCACACGTAGACTCGACTTTGACGAACCAGGTCCACACGTACCACCAACATGGAGAAGGAGGGGTCCTCCAAGCAGCGCAATCGGTGACAACAAACATCCGCCCTGACGAACAAGCATACTCCGGCTTTCGCTTTAAAAGATTCTTCAAGCATGTAGCCGGGATAGTTAAGGTAGCTGGTGTCGGCAGGGCGGAGTATTTGCGTCTCCGTGAGAAACAACATTGCTGGCCGTGCTGTCTCGAGATGGTGGTGGACAGCGTTGAGGTTAGCGTGGTGTCCTCGGATGTTAGAGAACTCGACCTCAAACAGCGAGGGTATGGTGGGGGTGTGCACCGCTGAACGACCGTTATTTCTTATTTGCGCTACCATTTGGAAAAGTTAGGAAAAGAGACGTGAAGCGAGCGACGTATTGCCACGATAGGGATGGGCAAAGTATGGAGGCGTGTTTTCCCAAATGTTTGCCAAAAATGGTCAATACAGTTTCCCCCGGCATTGGTTCAACAGCCGTCTCCACTGGACCAACACCCATCGCGGCAATACTCGCTCGGGCACTGGCTGTACGCTGGCTGACCTCGAAACGCGGCTGCAAGCCACTTCACGAGTTTTTCACCATGCGTACGGTGGTAACAAGCCAGGCGGATGTTAGCATCCTACCACCAGATGAGCAGATGGTCGCTCAGATATCCCTTAGTCGCCTCTTACGACACCCATGGGAAAGAGAGGGGCAGTGAAATGTATTCTTTCTTCGTCACTGCACGGATCAGTTTAGTTAGTGTAACAAGTGTCAGCATAGTCAAGAATCGGTAGAAGGAGAGATTGTGCTAGCGTAACTTTAGTTGGAATGGGTAGAAGGTTTTTCGATCTTCTCAGTGAGCCAATGGAAAAGAATATTTTTTTACTAACCTCATTTATTTGAGGTGTCCAAGAAAGGTTTATTTAAGTAAAAGATATTGTTTTTTTTGTTTTTTCGTCAATTAGATTCTTTTTTATTTGAATGTTAATTTAGACTGTAATTGGTATGTATTTTATAATAATATATACGAAAATGTATTTCTCAAAATATAAAGTTGGCTTTCTAATAAATAAAATAACTGCCTACTCAAGTAGATTACATTAAATACAAATCTACGGCCAGTTCATTAGATACTTTTTCTAAAAATAAAACCAATAATAATATAAATAGGCTCCGATTATTTTTCCTTAAGAAAAGAGGAGGCCCTTAACCAGCAGTTTGATATCTAATGCCTTAACTTTATGGCAGAAAAAATTGTTGTAGTTAAAACAGGAAGACAATGAAATAGAATTTTAACGACAAAATCCAACTTTAGATATTAGTAGTATTTCATTTCTAAAGGGCTAATTTAGCAGCTGGTTATTTAAAACCATTATGGACCTTAATTAGCTTTTAATTAAAGTTCAATTTTCTTAAATACTTTTACATGACAAGAAACATTAATGATCTTATCAAAAACCAATTCTTTTTTAATCTGTAAACTAGCTCGCTACGCATATAAGCAATTCTGTTTGTTAATTTTTACTGACATTAATTGGTCATGATTTTGTTTTTTATTTTTGTTATAGAATAGGAAGGCGGAATAGCGTATGGGCCACCTGATGGTAAGTGGTGACCAACGCCCATAGACATTGGCATTGTAAGAAATGTTAACCATCGCTTAGATCACCAGTGCGCCACCAACCTTGGAAACTAAGACTTTATGTCCCTTGTGCCTGTAATTATGGTTATGATCGACAAAATTGAATTATAACTTCACTCATAGCTTAAAATGTTGTTAGAATTTTGTATTAACATTAATTAATTAAATTATAGATTAGTATGGATCGTAACTATTACCTAGAGTTCCTTATGGTATGTGGTCACCGCCGCTCATCGATACTGGTACTGCAAGAAATTGAGAAATAAGGTCTATCCCTTCTGCATATAAACAAACTGAGAATATTTAAGAATATATGATGAGTTGGTGTTACCTACCCCGACGAGCTTGCACAGATCCCTACCACCAAGTACTGTTTCTCAGCCTATACTAGCCTAGCATATCAGGCCATTCGACTATAGCATTATTAAAAATTAATATTTTCAATTTTGCACGTGACTGTACATACATAAAAGTTATATGATTTATCTTCACGAATATATTTTGGCTCGATGAAAGCAGCTCGGAGGATCAAGAAAAATAAACATATCATTCAGCTCATCTTGAATGCCACCTGGAAATTATAAATCTTTGTCGTATCTTGGGAATCTATCAAATAGACTTGTTTGAAGAGTTTTCTTTAGAATACAAGTACGTATGATGCGGTAACAGGTGGTAGTACATTTACAAACAACGGTCAATGCTTTTAGGGTTAAGCCAAAAGTATTATAATTCAATCTTCTCGTTTGGAAGCAATACAGTTTTTTAAGAGAATAAATCTCCCTTACACAACACCAGTTCGATGTGAATTTATTCCTTTCAAAGTCAAATCAGAGTCAAATTTCAATATAAAAGTGTTACACTTGCTTATTGATGGTCAAAAATATATCAACTTTACTTATTATTATTATATAATATTTACGGACAAAACATATTTACTATATACTTTATTTTATCTCATTTTTTTAATTTATAGGCACGCGGACGAACAAACGGGTCGCCTAATCTGGTCACCACCCATAAACATTGGCGAAGTAAGAAAAAATAACCATTCCTCACATCTCCAATGCACCACCTATCTTGGGAACTAAGACGTTATATGAGATGGCTCACTAATCCTTCAAACACACAAACAAAAAGTAATGAAATCGGGATCAGAAATTTGTAACGAATTTGCCTCGTATTTCGCTTCTGTTTACACACAATCTCAAAGTTCATATACATTACCATCTTATAGTAATCAATGTAAACATGACTTTGGAGCGTTCACTAATTTTGTAATATCGCGAAGACAGATTTATCAATACTTAAAAAGACTTGATACAACTAAAGGGACAGGTTATGATAATATCTCTCCTATATTTATTTCTAAATGTGCATGGGTACTAAGTTTCCCTTTATATTTATTATACAACGAATCACTTCGCTCAGGTGTTTTTCCCGATAAGTGGAAAATAGCTAGGATCGTACCAGTATATAAGTCCAAGGGTAGTGAGTGCATTGAGAATTATAGACCGATTTCCATACTTTCCACTTTTGCCAAAGTATTTGAAGCAATAGTTTACCCATATCTAGAGTGTCATGTAAAGCAAATGAATAATAATAACCAGCACGGCTTTATAAAGGGTCGATCTACAACATCAAATCTTGTTTCGTACAGTGAATTCATTGTGCCAGCTATTGATAACCACAAGCAAGTTGACGCAATTTATACCGATTTAACCAAGGCTTTCGACAAAGTTTCGCACGATATTTTACTCTTAAAACTAAGCAAGTACGGATTCAATGGTAATATGCTTGAGTGGTTCAAATCATATTTATACAATAGGCAACAATTTGTTGTCTTAAAAGGTTTTAGCTCGAGTCTATATAAAGCCTGCTCCGGGGTTCCTCAAGGGTCACACTTAGGACTTTGGCTCTTTAATATCTTCATTAATGATATTTGCGATACGGTACATTATAGTAGAGTATTTTTATTTGCGGACGATTTAAAATTAACAAAAGTAATAAACAACTTAGCTGACTCAGAGCTCTTACAGGTGGATATTAATGCTATATATAATTGGTGTAAAAATAATAAAATGGAATTAAACGTCAGTAAATGCAAGCATATAAAATTTACGCGAAAGCTCAATATAATCAAAACAATATATAGCATTGATAACATCAAGTTGGAGGAAGTTTTTGAAATAAGTGATTTGGGTGTCATTTTTGATGACAAGCTTACTTTTGTCCCGCACTTCAATAAAATAATTACGAAAAGTTCCAAAACGTTAGGATTTTTAATTAGAAATGGTAAACACTTCACGAATAACACGAAAAAAATAATCTATAACGCTTACGTGCGTAGTGTACTGGAGTACGGTAGTGTTGTGTGGAATCCTTGTTATAATGTACATCGTCTGCGTATAGAGAGAATACAGAAGCGATTTGTATATCATCTATCCAGAAACAAAAAAACCTCATACAATAAATCTAATAAAAATTACAGCAATCTCTTGAAAGACTTTAATATGGATAGTCTCTCTGTACGCAGACAATTATTAGATCTCTCTTTCCTATTTAAGATAATTCGTAACGAGATCGACTGTACTCACTTACTTGAAAAGATATACTATCGTATTCCAAGGCGCAATGTTCGTCGTTTTCTGGGCACTTTTGATGTCAGAATATCAAAAACGAAATTAGGATGTAATGCACAAATGCCTAGATCATCACGGTTGTACAATGGTTTATGTCAAGATCTAGATATTTTTAATGACTCTGCCATGATTTATCGTAAACGGGCGCTAGAATTGTTGAGAGATGCAAATAAATAATAAATAAATAAATAAATAAATAATAAATAATGTTATCTTAATTTTATTTTGTATTAATTAGTATATTTTTAGTAATTTTTTGTAACGTAAACTTTGCATGAATTTAATGAATTATTTAATTTTAATTTGTACCTATATCAATTCAAACTATTTTGTGTTTTTAATTTTAATTTTATTAAGTGCATGTTTATTTTTTTTATGGTCTTTAATTTGTACCAATTTGGACTTATTTTTTTTTTTTAATCTTTCTACTCATGTTGCTATAATTATGTGTTAATGTATTTTTAAAACAAGTATTGTAATTGTTGTGGCTACTTTAAAAAGCTTCACATGTTAGCTATTTTCACTAAATTGTTTTACATTTGTCATTAGAACATGTAGTAGCTACTAGTGGTCCTTAAAATAAATAAATAAATAAATAAACCGGAAGGCAACAATACTAAAAATAATAAATCTGATGAGTATCCACCCAGACGGGCCTGCACAAAGCCCTACCACCGGGTAAATTATGTTATATTTTATTTTATATAAAGTACTAATTGAAATTTTGGGTTTACAAACACCTTTCATTTGCTTTAATCGAAATCCATATAATTTATCTAGTTATTTTATGCTTTCTTCAAGTTAACCTTCAAATGATTTTCCATTTTTTTTTATTTTTAAAAAATAAATTTCTAAATGACATTCTGACAAGTGAATGTAATCTCTACATTACATTCGTTCATTCATTAAATATGAGTGATTTTCATAATAAACAAAACAGGTCATGCGACAACGCAGTCGAATGGGGTCATCGTTATCGTTATGACGATACAAATGTATTAAACGACTGACTCAGTGCGTGAAACAGTGACGTCTTCTATGAATAACTCTTAATCTACGCTTTTATCAGTATTACCTAGACCAGAATTAGATATCATTATATATAACTGAATTGTCAGTCAGAAAGATGAGATTAATATTGCAAAGAAAATGTCATGCTATCTGCGCGACAAAACCGTGTACAAATTTATTTTAAGAATACATTTTCTTCTGGTTGAACATCTTAACTTAGTTATTTATTTAATACTTCTATTATAGTTTTAGGCTATAACTTCGATAGTTAAAAGGCTGAGATAAAATATAGTTTATGGTTATTATGACCTCAGTGATAATATTGAACTGACATTCAAACTATTTTATAGTTTTGCGTGACGGATTATCGGCCACGACGGTCAATTTTAAGGACTATTACGTAGGATATACTAGTGGACAAATTTATTCTGAAACACAGGTGAACTCCCTATTAAATCTATGTCGAAGTACGCTTGATGAGACGGCAATCCATCACGTGTTTACGTGTTTTCCAAAACACGGAAATGCGAAACTATAAACTTCCTAAGTCCTTGTTGCTGAATTGCTGAGATTTTAGACCCAAGACCTATATTTCCATCAAGAGATCTGTATCCTAAAAGCTAGCCATTATATCAACGAGGCATACCAATACCAACAGACGTGCTGTTCGGGTCCATAAAAATTATCAAATTTAAATTAAGTTTCTATATTTATTAATATATATATATATATTAATAAATATATAATTTATTAATATATATCGATAAATTTCAAGAAAAGTTTCTATATTTATTAATATAGAAACTTTTCTTGAAATTTATCGATAGGTTATATTTCAGAGAATTTCATTTTTAAAATATAAACTATCGAACATTAAGTATTCATCTCATTCGTAATGTTAGTAATAATGATACAGATGATTCCAGACGAGGTTCACAATCTCTGTAGCCCGTTACATGGCAACAGTAACCCCTATTACGCGGCAATTGACTGCATCTTGGCATTCATACTCTAGGCACAAATCGTGTCGTCAAACAATTTCACGGCTGCTTAACAAGGAAACTACCGAACGGGAGACATTCACGATGGCTTCAATTGCATTGACTGCTTTTATTAAAATGACATTTAGTTTATAGGCTTTTATTATCTCGATACATTGGGTCCACCGAGTATAAATTTAATAATATATATTTTTTACATCTCAAATATTATATCAATATTATAATTTAATAACATATATTACATATATATTTCATTTTTGTATCAAATTGTTTGGAGAATTTGTAAAATAAAACGCGCTGAATTCTGAATTTTCTGGAAAAATATTAGTAAAAAACCTCTTGATGAAGTACGAGACAGTTACATAACTTAACGTTACGGTTCAAAGGAGAGTGCATAACGATTAGGAAATTTTATATAAACTAATCCTAATAAATAGTATTAATGCAAAAGTGAGTTTGTATATTTGTTTGTTTTGTTGTTGAGTGTTTGTTACTCTTTCGCGTCCTCAATACTCAATCTAACATAATTATTTTTATCAGACACATTGTCCGGTGTGTAGATAAGTACAATAGCCTAACACTTCTCAGAAGTTATTTTAATGAGTCATATAAAACATATGTTTTTATAAGTTTTTTTTTTCAGCATTGTCTTTTTTATTTTATTTCTCGGGTACAGAAATTTTATCTTAGTCGAATCTATTAGCACGTATGTTTAGCTGCTGAATAAACACGTAATTAGACCTTAGGATTGACAATAAAGTCGATCTAAATTATTTTACACGTCACTTAATAATCTGATAAATGTTGAATACAATATTTATGAGATGATAGCGGTCACTGGTGTCATCCTGGTACTCTTGATAATTTCGCCAAGACGGAAAATTATATATTAAATATGAAGCGGACGAAATTATTTATCTATTATAATGTCTTATGAACACATAAATTATCCATGATTTATTGAATTATTATTTTATAGCTACTGCACTTCCTCGTTGGTCTAGTGGCTAGATATATGTAAGTACAGTGTATACTCTCACCTTTGGGACGGCTCTGCTAAGCACCACTTTCGAGCTCTAGAGTCGATTGAGAGGCGTGCCAGGAGGCTGATAGGAGACGAAACATTGGTCGGGTCTAGACTCCAAAGTCTCGAACATCGACGTGCGGTTGCATCACTTTCAGTCTTCTATCGGATACATTTCGGAGAACTTGCGCAGGAATTACATGAACTAATTCCTTCCGTCCCTTTTACTACCGAACGGCCAGGCAAACGCGACCAAAGTACCATAGGTACACAGTGGAAATTCCCCGCCTACGTACGAAGCGCTTTGAATCCACATTCATCATTCGCACTGTGAAACTGTGGAAATCTTTGCCTGAGTCCGTATTTCCTGTTAAGTACAACGTTGGTGTCTTTAAATCTAGAGTGAACAGGTATCTTTTAGGCAAGCGTGCTACATCTTAGACCGTGTCGATACTTAAGATCAGGCAAGTCAATGGTAAAACGCTTGCCTATTAAGTGTAAAAGAAAAAAAAATACCCCCGTGTCAGGGAAAGCGCGTAAAGCCGTTGGTCCTACGTCTAAATTCTTTTCGGTCATCGGATTATGAGAAAGATGGAATAGAGAATGCACCTGTGTTTTCGCATATCTTTGTACTATAATATGCCCTGCGCAGTTAGCTAATCTCCCTTGAGATTGGCTGCTGTGGCCGAAATCGGCCAGGACATAGTCATCTTAATAGATTTTTTTTTATTGAATAGATAGGCGGACGTGCATATGGGCCACCTGGTGGTAAGTGGTCACCAACACCCACAGACATTGTAAGAAATGATAACCAGCCTTGAGAATTAATATGTTATGTCCCTTGTGCCTGTAATTACACTGGCTCACTCACCCTTCATAATATGTACACATTGAGATATAAAATAATTATAAATTAAAAATCATATCAAACAGCTCACGCTCAAAGCTCTTAATCATATTTTCACAGCAGACGGCTATGGCATATATTTAATTTCGTATTAATTTCAGATACCTTTCGAAGTATCATTTAAATTATTAATTAATAAAATTTTATGAACTACGAACGACCATCAAAGCTATGAAAAACGAAAGACAAGTAAATAACCTTTCATATGAATTCAACTAAAATATCTGCCTCTATTTTAAAATTATTTTATGGCTTCAATTGCCAGCAATGTTATAAGGAGTTTGATTATGAATCAACCTCCTACACAGAACACCAATTGCCAACCGTTTGATTTACTCATATTAACAGATGTTAACGTTAACTGCCTCGTTGTAGTTGTGGTTATCTAATAATGCTGCAGATCCCGAATGCTAATAAAAAGTTATTCAGATTTTCAGTGGAGAAATTCTTAACAATAGACTGAGATTTATAAGTTGGTAGTGCTTAAACTATTATGCCACGGAAAGCACGAAAGCCGTTGGTCCCGTACCTGACTCTCTCTCTGATAGTGTCATACTACCGTCCCATCAGATTATAATGTATATGAGAGATAGAGACACATCCTTAAATACTATAATTTATATCTTAACAGTTAGGGGAGGGATCAGGTGCTACAGGTCGGAGATGGTCTCCTTCTGTGATAGTGTGATGTCGTAGAAGGAGGCCGCGGAGCGGGAGTGGGAAGAAGATGCCACTGCAGATCCGCTCCGCCGAAAAAGAAAAGAAACAGGCGCTATGCGCATCTTCTCCCTCCGCCGTTCACAGTACCCTGGGGTCAAGTGCTAGGTAAAAGTAACCTTCCTCGCTGAAAAACGGTTCAGTGGTTTTACCCGTAAAAGCGTAACAGACAGAATGGGTTACTTTCCCGTTTATATTAGTAAAGATGCAGTTGTCCAGTCTCTGTTAATAAAGGGCACAAGTCGTGTTGCTTGAAGAGTTACTGTTTAAGTTTTGCAATATTTCAAATAACTTTCGAATTTGACAATAATATAAAAAGTATAAAATAATCAATCGAACATACAACATAAACTATAACGTTACCATGGCGCCACAATTGGAGAGCCGCCAAGCGTCAAACCCCGATTAAATTTTAGATGTTATTTTCGTAACGTACACTCTGTTGTAGCTCAAATAAATTGTCGCCAAACTATACTTGAATTTTTACGATCAATTGGCGTGTGATCGTATAAAGTGAGCCTGAATCAGTAAATCAACTCTGTAAGAACAAACTATAAACTCGCCGCGGAAAACAACCGTGAAATTTGAGAAAGTGATATGCGACATGACCATAATAATTATAACACTTCATATGCGTTTATTATGCATGAAAATAGTATATTACTATAAGTCGGTTGTCAATACTTCACGGGTACAGAATATAACTTCAGTTTTCGATATTTAAACGATTTTATTGGTTATATATATATATGTATATATATATATATATATATATATATATATATATATAGTGACTTATAGTATTTTAAGACTTAGGTTTATTTTTTTAAATAGGTAGGAATGGCAAATAGGCCACATGATGGTAAGTGGTCACCACCGCCCATAAATATTGTAACCTATAAATGTCGTACTTCTAGACTAAGGCCTCCTCTCCTTTTTTGAGTTAAGGATTTTATCCATTTAATACATGTAGCTGTAATTCATCCGCCACACACAAGTTTCCTCACGACTTTACCTTCACCGCCGAGCACGAGATGAATTATAAACACAAATTAAGCACATGGAAATTCAATGATGCCCGGGTTTAAGCTCGTAACAATCGGTTAAGATTCACATCTCTTAACTACCGGGGCATCGCGGCTCATGTGGTTTAGCGCTATAATAAATATTAACAATCCCTTACAACGCCAATACGCCACCGATTTTGGGAACTAAGATACTTTGAAACGGTCATTGGATATGTATGTTTATAATATAATAAATTTCTTTACAGCAGAATGACTAAACAAGGCCGTTAGGCTATTTGGAGGATATTTTATAGTGCACAAGTGGTTTGCCCAAATAAGTCCTAGTCCGACGGAACAGCTCTGACAGGGCCGGAAATTAATGGCCTAGCACGGTATTCGATCCAGGGACCTTTGGATGTGCGTTCTTTACACTATTATACCATCAAGGCAAATAATAATAATAATGTCTTCTAGACCGATTTCGGCCACGGCGGCCAATCTCAAGAGACATTAGCCAACTACGCAGGACATATTATAGTGCATAAGTGTGTGCGCAAACACAGGTACACTCTCTATTCCCTAACTCTAATAATCCGATGGGACGCCAATCCGACACGACCGGAAAGAGTTTAGGCGCAGGACCAACGGCTTTACGTGCTTTCCGAGGCACGGGAGTGTACACATTTCCAACTGATTGTCTGACAAAAAAAACCAATAACTTTTATTGGCCCGACCTGGGAATTGAACCCAGGACCTCCGGGTCTGCGGCCTTACATCAAGCCACTAGACCAGCGAGGCAGATAATATATATATATACTTATCGCATAGATAGGTATATTGATTACATATAACAAGATATAATTAATTTTTTAACCATTTATTGAAGTGGTATTAATTCATATGCACACATGTTCAATGTAATTTCATACTTATCGCATAATATTAATTATATAATAATTATTAATATAATTATTCAGTATTATCGCAAACGATCAAACCGCAATAGTTATACAATAGTTAAACGACGTAAGTATTAAGCGTAAATATAAAGTTGTGGTAATTTGTCTAAATTTTAATATTAAATATATGTAATTAATTCGAATTGATTTTATAAAACAATGCATTGTTCTTTTCTATGAATAATATCTTGTAGCGCATTACCCGCGGCTTCGCTGACGTCATAATTCTTTTCTTTTATTCAAATAATTGGCCACCTGATATTAAGTGATCATCACCGCCCATAGACATTGGCGATGTAAGAAATTCCAACCATTTCCCACATCGCCAATGCGCCACCAACCCCAGGAACGAAGATGTTATGTCCCTTGTGCCTATTTATAGTTACACTGGCTCACTCACCCTTCAAATCAGAACGCAACAATACTAAATATACGCTACCAATCCAGACGGGCTTGCACAAAGCCCTACCACTCAGGAATTCAGTATTGCTAAATAGCAATTCCTTTTTTCATTCCCTTTATCACCACCTTAAATTATACATTTTCAAAAATTATTCTTTAGTGCTAACCTACTTTGTATAAGGAACACGTACGCAAATTTTTATGGTATGCCCGGCAGTTTGGGCTGTGCGTTGATATATCAGCCCGTCAGCCAGTTATTCTTTTATATATGTATAGATTATATATAAAAATAAGTAAACGAATCGTTTTTCTTATAAAGTATTATGTCGTAACATGCCCAACAAAACTATAACTTCAACCTTACCGGTTGAGAAAAAAATTCAAAATCGGCCTTTCATTGGTTTTCTATTTTAAATAAGGAACATATTATTAATATATCGGTCCTGTTACTCACCTTCAAGGTAACACTCCGGCGGACACGTAAAATCTGGGCTTGAAACGTCTCGTCAATAGACATTACCACAGTACGCGCTTCGGTCTCATAAGAGATTCCCTTAGGATGTTCGTAACATTCAGACATGAAGTGAGCTCTGTTTACGACTGTCTCAGTCCTCGGCGCTAACTGGTGACGCTGTCGAGACCAGTAGCAATATATAATATCAATATATAATATATAGTGCGTACAACGTACAAAAACGTACTATGTTCTACTTTTTTATACATATGATATTATATTGCACGTGGTACGAAAATTTACTTAGATGCGTCTATAATATATTTTAGATGCAATAATAATATATTCTGTCAAATTATTACTTCTAAACATTTCGAAAACAATCTTTATATATAAACGTGGGTGAGTGTAATGATATGAAACTGAAATTATTATATTAGCATTTATCCTCTTGAATATATATACAAATCATCGCTCTGACGCAATCATTTTGAAGTTACACACACTATTGACGATTAATGTGTTTTATCTTTTAGATATAAGATTAAATAATAATATATTCATTTATTGATTGCCTCGTTGGTCTAGTGGATAAGATATAAGCAGATTCTGAGTTTCTTGGATCGAATCCCGGGACGAGCCGCTAAAAAGTTATTGTTTTTTTTTTTGTTGAAAAATTCTCAGTAGCAGCCCGGAGTCTGAAAGTTGAAAGGAAAGAACACAACAGCCCTTAGTCCTGACCCTGAACTCTTTCCGGTCATATCGTATGTAGCGTCCTATCGGATTATATGAGTGACTGAACAGAAGTTCCACCTGCGTTTGGCGCATACACTTGTGCACTATAATATGTTCTGCGTAGTTGGCGAGTCTCTCTTGAAATATAATTCTTTCCGATTTACATCATCATTGTACATTACAATGAAGCTTGTAGATAATTATATGTAAGTACTTCTTAATATTTTTTTATAACTATTTATCCTCTCGGGTTCGCTGGAATAAATATTTTCAAGGGTTAAGCGTGCCCTCTATATGTAATTTTCTTTTTACATTATTTTGTATGTAACTACAACCAAAAAAACTTTAGATTCCTTCGGTACTTTCTGAAGTTATGCGACGAATAAAATTTTGCAATAAATAGATTTTAAAATTTAAATGCTTTAAAATTTTTTTTTTTTTTTTTTATATCGCCGGGAGGGCAAATGACTCTACTCCACCTGATGGTAAGTGGTAGTAGAGTCCAAACGCGACGACGGCCAGTACAGACGGGAAAAACGTTCTGCACTAGCCGCCTTCGCCTTGCCGGCCCGCAAGATGCCTCTTCACGCCTCGTTTGAAGGAACCCGGGTTGTAAGAGGAGGGGAACACGTGAGCTGGTAAGGAATTCCATTTTTTGGAAGTGCGACAAAGAAAGGAGTTGCCAAATTTCTTTGTTCGCGATGGAATTGATGTCACAGTTAGGCGGTGACATCGAGAACCAGCTCGCGTGGACTTAAGAAGGAAGGGGGAAGCAGGAATTAGAGAGAATAATTCCTCAGAGCACTCGCCGTGATACAGTCGATAGAAAGCGCTCAGTGCTGCTATCTCACGACGCAATTGTAAAGGTTCAAGGGTGTTTGTGACCTTTACGTCACCAATAATGCGTACGGCACGTCGCTGCAACCGGTCCAAGGCCTCAAGTAGGTACTTAGCGGAGCCATCCCAAAGGTGCGAGCAATATTCCACGCAAGACCGTACCTGTGTTTTGTACAGCAAGCACAGTTGTTGTGGCGTGAAAAAGCGCCGCACCTTGTTCAGAACTCCGAGTTTCCGTGAAGCTGTTTTTATAACAGCCTCGATGTAATCCCTTGGACTAAGGTCGCAGCGAACGTCAATCCCCAGCATGGCGATTTTGCTTTGCATCACCAGCGGAGTACCACAGAGGGAGGGAAGAGGGGAAAATGTTGACTTTTTCGCCGTGAGAGCGCATACCTGTGTTTTCTTGGCATTAAACTCAACAAGATTATCAGAGCCCCATTTGGCGATGAGATCTAACGTCCTATCGAGTTCAATGACAAGATTCTCCCGCCTCTCCTCAGTTTCCGCCCGCCCAGCCACTGCGCGTCCGTGGTATCCACCATGCACTGTACTATCATCTGCATAGCAATGTATGTTCCCAAGGGAGAGCATATCATTGATATGCAAAAGAAAGAGTGTGGGAGATAGCACAGATCCCTGGGGGACCCCAGCATTCACTACATAGAATTTTGAAGCGCAACCATCTACTAAAACACGCAGGCTACGCTTGTGTAGGAAGCTGGCAATCCAGGTGCATAGCTGAGCAGGCAGACCATATGCCGGTAGCTTGGAGAGAAGACTTCTGTGCCAGACCCTGTCGAAAGCCTTGGAGATATCGAGGCTGACAGCCAACGATTCTCCATGCTTGTCGATAGCTTCACCCCAGAGGTGTGTTACGTACGCTAGAAGATCACCTGTGGACCGTTTTGGTCGAAACCCGTACTGACGATCATTAATTAGACAGTGATCTTCTAGGTAATGGATCAGTTGGTTGTTTAAAATCCGTTCCATCACCTTACAAAGTACTGAGGTGATAGCTATTGGCCGATAATTTGCCGGGTCAGACCGATCCCCTTTTTTGGGAACCGCTTGCACATTAGCTCTTCTCCAAGCCTCCGGCACACTTCCCGAAGAGAGAGAAAGTTGGAACAGGCGCGTTAACACAGGAGACAGCTCCGCTGCGCACTTCTTCAGCACTATGGCTGGTATTCCATCGGGACCGCTAGCTTTCCGTACATCAAGTGATTGCAGCTCCCCACGCACATCACGTTGCCTGATTTTAATGTCAGGCATCGTATGGCCACATGCAGGTATTGTAGGTGGCAGTGCACTACAATCATCGATGACGGAATTGTCGGCAAAGAGTTTAGCCAGGAGATCAGCTTGCTCTTGCGGACTGTGAGCTAGCGATCCGTCCGGATTTCTGAGCGGTGGCAGCGAAGGTTGGCAGAAATTGTTTTGCACAGACTTGGTCAGACGCCAGAAGCTACGGGAGCCCCTAGGATGCGAAACAAGGTCATGACCAATCTGTACAATGCGCTGTGCATCCGCTCTCGTGTATGCCTTTCTACAGGACTTGGAATTTTTATTATAGTTTGCTTTCAGTGAGTCAATGTTAGATGCCCCGCTAATGCAGCCGTTGATCCACTTGCGATATGCCGCCTGCTTAGCTGATACAGCATCGGCACATTCACGAGTGAACCAACGGTTACGCGTACTCCTACTGACGAGATCTGAGCTAGGAATGTAGTATTCCATTCCCAGCATGATCTCGCCAGCAACAGCAGCGGCACTAGCTGTCGGGTCATTCCCACTGAAGCAACGTTCCTTCCAAGGGACCGACGCATAGTAATCGCGCATACCGTCCCAATCCGCCGACTTATAGTGCCAAACGCGACGTTTGCATACCGCTAGTGGTGGCAGCTTGGCCTGTGGCACTCTGGTAGAAATAAGGCTGTGATCCGAAGAGCCAAGAGGAGCCTGAACCACAACCTGATATTCCACCGGGTGAGAAGTCAGCAGAAGGTCCAGTAGAGAAGGTGCTTGCCCATCAATGTCTGGGATCCTGGTGGGCTGATCAACCAGTTGGGTCAAGTCATGTGTGAGAGCAAAAGCATGAGCAGTCCTTCCAGCATGGTCAGTTTTGAGGGATTTCAACCAGGATTCGTGGTGAGCATTAAAGTCCCCCAAAAACACCAATTCCGCGTTAGGAAATTGCTCTTGCGCAGCATCTGCCACCCGACTAAGATGGTCAAATAGTCGGCTTGTCTCCAAGTCACCATTGTGGGATCTGTAGAGGCACACGTAGACTCGGCTCTGACGAACCAGGTCCACACGTACCACCAACATGGAGAAGGAGGGGTCCTCCAAGCAGCGCAGTCGGTGACAGCAAACATCCGTCCTGACGAACAAGCATACTCCGGCTTTCGCTTTGAAGGATTCTTCAAGCGTGTAGCCGGGATAATTAAGGTAGCTGGTATCGGCAGGACGGAGTATTTGTGTCTCCGTGAGAAACAACATTGCTGGCCGTGCTGTCTCGAGATGGTGGTGGACAGCGTTGAGGTTAGTGTGGAGTCCTCGGATGTTAGAGAACTCGACCTCAAACAGCGAGGGTATGGTGGGGGTGAGCACCGCTGTACGACCGTTATTTCTTTTTTGTTGCGCCATTTGGGAGAAATTAAATGGAAAAGATGGACGTGAAGCGAGCGATGTATTGCCACGATAGGGATGGGCAAAGTGTAGAGGCGTGTTTCCCCAAGTGGTTGCCAAAAGGAAAAATACACTGACCCGCCGGACGGAAGGGCCCCCGAACCCCCCCGGAAGTGGCCGCCGGGACCCCACCTACCGGTCACCAACCGGCACGACGGTCCACCCCGAGATTATGCGTGGCCTGGTGGGGCAGCCTCACGAGCTGGTTAGGCACGCTCGGGCCCCTGTACTATGCCACGGGCGGCCAGCGGAACAGCCGTTTCTTCGGGTCTCCCTGACCGGCAGGTCAATACAGTTTCCCCCGGCATTGGTTCAACAGCCGTCTCCAACCGGACCAACACCCATCGCGGCAATACTCGCTCGGGCTCTGGCTGTACGCTGGCTGACCTCGAAACGCGGCTGCAAGCCACTTCACGAGTTTTTCACCATGCGTACGGTGGTAACAAGCCAGGCGGATGTTAGCATCCTACCACCAGATGAGCAGATGGTCGCTCAGATATCCCTTAGTCGCCTCTTACGACACCCATGGGAAAGAGAGGGGCAGTGAAATGTATTCTTTCTCCGTCACTGCACGGATGAGCTGTAGTTACTTTTAATAATAGTAATTTAAAAAAAATCGATTAATTACATCATTGCCGTCGAAAGTCTTATTAATTAAGTCTTATTAATTAATTAAATATACTTATTATGAACTAGTTTCCGCCTGAGGTTTCGCCCGCGCCTTACCTGTGTCCTTTTCTGTTGCTAGTGTTTAAAATTTCATTATAATAGTTTGAGTAGTCACGATATAAATGTATAACAAGCAAACAAACTGTCTTTTGCATTTATAATATTATAATAATTATTATTAAAAATATGTATTTAATTAATATAATTTTGCTCTCTTAGCATTTTGTTGTTCCCACACAGCGCATGCTTTACGGTAAGATGGATGGGAACACAAAATATAAGGCAATTATTATTTGAAAATACTTCACTAATGATCTTTCGAAAACCCACCTTCCTCAGCACTCTGCGAAATTAAAGTTATTATTTCTTTGTTATTATGTATCGACTCGTATCGGAAAAAATACGACACGTGTAATTTTCTCACGATATTTTCCTGCTAATAAGAGTGATTCCAAGAATGTCAGTATCAATTATGAATTGTAAGTGGTAGGCGTGGTTTCATTATTAGTTTAATTTGTAGTATTACTTGGCTTTAGAGCTTTATAAAGCACTGGGTACCACCCTCTCATCAGATATTCTACCGTCAAACAGCAATACAACGTCGGTTGGCCAAATTCCCAGTCCGCCAACTTATAACATAAAAAAGTGTTATATACTTTATGGATACTAGATGTAACAGCCTGTACATGTACCATTGCTTAGTTCTCCTACATATATTTTAAACTTATTTATCCATTATTTTATAATGCAGGCTGGTAGAAACACTTTTCAATCAGAAATATGTTGCTTTTCTCACGATGTTTGCCTTTAAAACAGCACAAGAAAGAAAAATTGGTGGCGTTCCGGGTTTGAACTCATCATCGGTTAAGATTCACATTCTAACCAGTGTGCCATCATAGCTCTGATACTCAACATACTGTAAGTATGAATCATTCTCCATAATATAGAACTCATTCATTACTCGACTAGACCGCCTCTCAGATCAAACTATATCTTGTATAGTTATAATTCAGACATTACAAGAACACTACAGATGTCTCAACGATAATATTTATAGATTTCGTTACTGTTACCGTAACATCCAACAATGGATAAAGGAATCCCAGAGTCTATATATGAAACAATGACTATTCGTAGAGGAATTTTGTGATATATCGTAACATATCTGAAGCGGATGGTTGACAGATTTAACTAAAACAACAGTTATTGGTTGGCACGCTGCCCTCGCGTCTGTTTGATGTATTGCCCGCTCATTGTGTATGTTGACGTTATTAATCCTATAAGACTAATTTATTACAATTATTATCTTGAAATTGTCAAATTATTAATTGATATTATTTATATCTATTTTTATGTATGGATACTCATAGAACATAGTCTTTGAAAAAGATAACAATATCAAGCATAGAGATTATCTATATATAAATAAAAGAATAACTGACTGACTGTTATAACAACGCAATGACTTTTTTTAACGCTGGAAAAACGCATTACGCGTTTCCCCCACGGGAACGGTGGGGGGTATGTGGGACTCGCCGGTGTCCAAGGCGCCGAGTGCGCCCCGACCATCGGAATACCCACTAAAAAACCAGGGTACCCTTTCTGTCCTTTCCGGGACGTTTTCACATGCTACCGTAACGTTCTATCAACGCAATGCCTAAATTACTAGGGCTAGTACCATATAAAACCTATGAAAGTTTATATGAAAACCCTTCATTATTGAGTATGTCGCAATAAACTAAAAAGCCTTTTCTTGATACGGAAAACTAATTCAAAAATCCTGTTTTACACTAATTAAATAAATTTTATATTTTAATAAATATCTTGTTCCCAACACTAAAACTATAAATATATCAAATAAATATTTCACGATAAACTTAAATATATAATATGCTTCTATGATCTGAAGCTTACAAATACATTGCTAAAGTGATCTCGTATATCCATTCACACGTATAAGTACATCAAAGCCGGCGTTTCTATAATAAAATACAGTTTACGCTCAATGGTCGTAAATCTAATAATTAACTAAAACGATTCGCCTTCCAATGTCAAGTTTACGGACGTATAAATTCGATCCAAAGCAAACACAGCGTTGTATCAAAGTAAGCGTCACAGACAACACAAAATAAATCCTTAATGTCCAATATATTTACAATCATACTTCAAAGCATTTTCAAAATATCTGCTACACACGACGGCTTTTTTCATCTGGACACACGTATATGACAGCTTGCGATGCAAGTCTCGCTTCCACTCGATGAATGAATATACGTTCTGTGATGTACAATGCATATCTATATAAGTCATCTATGCCTGTTACAAATGCTACACGTTTTCCATATTATGTTTTATAATCATACGGCAATATTATGAATTAACATTAAAAACGTATTAACTAATTTAGAAATTTCCAACACAAAATCGTTAAAAAATTCTAAGCAAGTTTTTCTTTATTTCTTGTTTTTAAACCATTATTGTTAATTTGTATGAAGATATTTTTTAATATAAAAGGATGGGTAAATAGGTCACCTGATGGTAAGTGTTCACCACCGCACATAGATATTGGCGATGTTATAAATATTCCTTACATCGCCAATGCGTCACCAACCTTGGGAACTAAGATGTTATGTCCCTTGTGCCTGTAGTTACACTGACTGACTCAACCTTCAAACCGGAATACAAAACAATACCAATACCTTTGTTTTGCGGTAGAATATCTGATGAGTGGGTGGTACCCACCCAGACGAGCTTACACAAAGCCCTACCACCAGTAAAGGATACACGAATCAAAATAGTATATCGGTTGTCAACATAATTCGGCTGTCTATATTTCACGTTTGAGTAATGAAGTGAATCCTTATACAACAGCACTGCTCTGCCCTTTGGTATAACTAAAGCCATTAAAAGAAATACTTTAGTTACAGACCTAACAGAAAAATTAGTAACGCTTATACAGACTTTTTTCAGACATTTTGTTTCTGCTACACTCCGAATAAACATGATTAAGTAAAATATACAGAATTTAGTAACATAATATTAGTATTATGAATAGAATATCATCTGTGGCTTCTTAAACTATGAATGTCACAGTATTCCTTATACTATTACACTTATTTTTGCTTACGATAGCTCGTTTATTGAGGAAAGTTATTGGCTATATAACTTTGCGCTACGACCATAAGAGGGAGCAGTCACTATACTCGTCAAACAATCTAGCGTATCAAACGTGGTAAACGTATATATTACTTTGGGGTAATGCTTTAGACAAAGAAACTGTATTAATTCTGTGAAAAAGTGTTTCGAGCTACAATGTCAGAGCTCGATTGCTTTCGAGATATTTTTAATAAAGTTGGAATTATAGTCCCACTATATCGATAACAATATTAGGTATGTCCTGAATAATATAAATTTTCCTACTTAAAAAAATATATTAAATGTTATAATTATTACCGTTTACAGAATAGGCCTACAGATTACTTCGCCAATGTCACGTGCGATAACTAAAGTCCGATCGCTGAGATAATTTCGTTCCTGACATCTGTCAATTGGTCATGACTGGTACACTAAAAATATAAACAATCGACATAACCTTGTGACAGCGTATTATATATTTGAAACTAAGTTAAACGCAAAATTGCAACATTTATTGTAATTTGACATAATTATGCCGTTTTAATAATATCATTCGTTAGTTGGGGAGACAAACGAAATAAATATTTGTATCGTGAATTCTTCATCAATCTTATTCTTCTTCATTTGTATGTTATATCGTGCATTGACTGCCTCGTTGGTCTAATGGCTTGATATAAGGCCGCAGACCCGGTGGTCCTGGGTTCAATTCCCAGGTCGGGCCAATAAAAAGTTATTTTGTTTTTCTGTCAGAAAATTCTCAGTAGCAGCCCGGAGTCTGGAAGTTGGAAGTGTGTACACTCCCGCGCCTCGGAAAGCACGTAAAGCCGTTGGTTCCGCGCCTGAACTCTTTCCGGTCGTGTCGGATTGCCGTCCCATCGGATTATGAGAGTTAGGGAATAGAGAGTGCACCTGTGTTTGCGCACACACTTGTGCACTATAATATCTCCTGCGTAGTTGGCTAATCTCTCTTGGGATTTTGCCGCCGTGGCCGAAATCGAGAGGACATTATATCGTGCATTCCATGATAGTCCCGAGGAATGCGTTCTCTTAGCGGCCAGACATTAAGATAAACTTGTGATAGGAATTACTGCGTTCAGCTTAAAGGATGATCGCAGGTTCAAGCCCGAGTAAGTACCACTGCATTTTCATGTTTAAATTAATTGATTTGACTTTATAATCCATCTCGGGTCGACAGTGAAGGGAAATATGGTGAGGAATCCTGCATGTATCAGATTAAAATCTTCCATATTATATGTATCAACCGCTAGTGCCAAATCATCTCCTCACAAGGAGCTCCTCTCCTTATTACTAACTACTATTTATTACAGATAATTGCTGAGGAAAACCAGAAAAATATTATCCTCAGTGTTTTCAAAGCGCTGTCTAACCGCAACGTAATTTTTTTGCAGACATAGACAAATCAAGGCATAGAAAAGAAAAATATAAATTGACTTATAATTATTTGTAACGGAATTTTTAACGCATGTTTTGTATTTTTTAAGCAGCTTAGTCATTTCACTACAGTCATAATAATTCCTGACCCTAAATATGGCTATTTCTACAATATGACGATGGTAGTGCAAATAAGTTTTAGTTTAAAATAAAACATAATTAATAACGGACATACGTAGGCTATAAAATATTAATAGTTCCGGGAAACATTAAACTACGAACACTCATATATATTTTACCTACTATTATATATTTTGTATATACAACATTATGGTAGGAAGATGTTTGTTGGAAAAGTATTATATTCAGCTACTAGTTTCAAATATATACAAAGGATAGATATCTCTTTATTAAACCAGTAATAATACATTTTTTAATGTTTTAATTAACTAACAAATAGATTGGCAGTGCCAAATGAACAACCTGATGATAAGTGATCACCAACGCCCATCGAGATTGTTACTGTAAGAAATATTAAACATCCCTTACATCGTCAATGTACCACCAACCTTGGGAAATATGACGTTATGTCCCTTGTGCCTGTATTTACACTGGCAAACTCATTGGAATACAGGACCTACTTGGTAGTCCTTTTTAGGATAGAATAAGCGAAGAATGAGTGGTACCTACCCAGAGTTTCTTGCACAAATCCTTATCAACAATGAAAAGGAATATTATTGTGATAACAGATCTCAAATCACATTTCACCTTTAAATACGACGCAACAATAAACATAAGTTTGCCTTAACTCGTTTATCCAGACGGCCTCCCACAAAGCCCTCCCACGAAGTAGTGTTACGAGCAACTTTTTATGTGTGGCCGGGAAGAGGAGCTCTCTCTTTTCTTTTGTTCACGTAATCCGAAGGAACGGCTATCCGACATGATCGAATGGAGCACGACTTTTCGAGGCCTGAGAGTAGAGAAACCGCCATCTTTCAAACGCCTGACTTCAACTGAAAAATTCTAGATAACTTTAACCCTACCCGGGTTTTGAATACATGATCTTAGAGAGCTGCAACTTTTTAGGGAATTTAATAGTTTGTGCATGTTTATGAGCGTTTGTACGTGTGTGTACATGTTTTTGTAACTGTGTGGGTAGAAAAACTCGTAATTAAATCTATTTTTTAAGATTTAATTATCAATAATTTTGTTATAAAACTATATTATCTAAATGTTTCAATAAAAACTATAGTAAATAAAAAAAATACCTATTTAATATCGAATTTCTATTAAAATAAAACTTTGAAACATTAAATAAGAGATATTTAATTTGACAAGTTTATATCGCGAAAGAAATCCCGTATTTCACATTTAACTTCAACTATATAATATTATGTCCAATGTCGTATAAGTGTATCCTGCTGTGCTCAGAGCAAAATGCTATGTTCTATTTTTAACAAGCGGAAATTTCTAAGGGGAGCGAAATTTATTACATTTTAAATCGCTTATTTCAAATGGTAATAGTGTCTTTTCACGCAACTACAAATAACGATATCACCAATGCAATAAAGTATTTTAGTGTACTTATTAGTACTTCATTATAAAAATATATTGATAGATAACGAAATCGCAAAACCTAATTAAAAAAAACCGAGATGGCCCAGTGGTAAGAACGCGTGAATCTTAACCGATGATCGTGGGTTCAAACCCGGGCAAGCACCACTGAATTTTCATGTGCTTACTTTGTGATTATAATTCATCTCGTGCTTTACGGTGAAGGAAAACATCGTGAGGAAACCTGCATGTGTCTAATATCACTGAAATTCTGCCACATGTGAATTCTACCAACCCGCATTGGAGCAGCGTGGTGGAATAAGCTCCAAACCTTCTCATCAAAAAGAGGAGAGGAGGCCTTTAGCCCAGCAGTGGGACATTCACAGGCTGTTACGGTTAATTAACGTTCTAAGACAAATTTTCAAAGTTAAAATGATTTATTTCATGATTGTAAGCATATATTACGACGTAAACAATTTTATTTCGTATAAATCACAATCTGTATACTATGGCGTGTAAAGCTTATAATAATGATATTAACAATGACATAACATAAATAATTTACTCGGTGGTATGGCTTTGTGCAAGCCCGTCTGGATAGGTACCATTCACTCATCAGATATTCTAAATATTCAGCAATACTTAATATTGTTGTGTTCCTGTTTGAAGATTGAGGAAGAGACATAACATCTTAGTTCCCAAAGTAAATAGGCAGAGGTGACCACTCCTCATAACTTTTTATGAAAAAAAAAACACAAGAAAAAATACAATAATTAATATTTATCTTTATATATTTATCAATTACAAGCAAATAAAGGATCAATGGTTATGATTCAATATCTGGATAAAAGTCACCAACGAAAATACCTCAATATAAAATCTTCACTAAGGTTCATTCGTCTATGAAAACAGGCGGTTACGATCCCTAAATGGTCACCTTACCATTGAGCTAAGAGATATTAAACATGCCTCGCATCACAAAAGCCTTTCTAACCTTGGTAATTTAACTGTCATGTCCCTTATACGAGCTGTTAAAATTACTCTTAAGATAAATGAAGTAGATAAGACAGATCTTTCAAGAAATTTATCACACAACTATATATTATAACTGATTTAAATAAATACATATCAACGTATTTAGATTTAAATAGGCAAATACAAAAAAAAACAATTCAATACCTTTTTTCTATGTCTGTCACTATTGACAAGCTTTGTGATATTAATTAAAAAATCATTTGCAAAAAAAATAATACAAAAAGAAAGCTTAATAATGATTATGACAACTCGCTTATTTTGCGAAAACTACATTAAAAATACTTGAAGACGTTTTGCGTTTGTAGTAGTGAACGGTCAGCAGATAAAGAAATAACGTTATTTATTCTTATAAGTATGCACGTTATATTATACATATTAAATGTGATTTTTTATTTGGAATTTCTTCAAGACATTTCCAGACATTTCGTAGTCATCCTAATTTTCGCTTTCATCCGGTAAAACATTTATCTTAATGATAATTTCATTCCGATATTGTATAAAAGCTAAAGCCTCGTTTCTTCCCTGAAATTCCTTTTTCTCTTCAATAGCATTCCTCGACAGTTATGGCATAAATATTTTTCTCATAAAATGCTATTATAGGATTCATATTAATCGTGTAATTGTTTTTGCGACACTTTAACTATCCTACACATACTTTCTATGTGATTAAATTCGGGTGGTTACATTTTAAAGTCGAGTAACAGCAATTGATGAACTAAAACAATTCGTGTAGGTCACTGTAAGAAAAGAATAAGAAATAAAATAGTATAACACTTCTAACGCTACTTATGCGAGAGTTCGAAACACATGGTAGCTAGCGCAAACTCGCTTAATTCGATTTTAGTTACTGTGTATATTATACAATACTACAAAAGCACAATCGTCTCCAAAATTATAGATTCTAGGGCATATTTCAGATTTCTACGCAATACCGTCTTCAACCATTAAGTAATAATTAATTGTTATATAAATACCTTAATGCCCAAAAATCTTGTGATATTTAGAATTATTATATCACCAAGAACGTAAAATATTTACGGCAAGCGCTTTTTTTTTCTTGCGCAGTTTGTTTTCGCATATATATATATGTATACCATTCTTCAACGTTTAATTACTGCCAACTTGTTTATATACGTATCCAATTTTTATAAAGATAGGAACTATATGGAAGCAACTTTGAATTCGTATATCAATTGTATATAAGCTTATGTATGATATAATAATAAACAAAGAACATTTCTAGTTACATTTCTAAAGAATTGCTTTACATGCGTTTCTGCGATTTGTCTGATTATCAATGCTGACGATTGGCGTTCAATCTTTTTGCAGCAACACGATTGTGCAAGCCAGACTTGTTCTATCCGATGTAATTACATTTGAAGCACAATTTAATGTTATTCAAGGTCAATTTAAGATGACAATTCGTGATTTATAACTGCCGATTTCCGGAATCATATAACTTTTAATTTATCGACTCGTAGTAAAACTTCCATTGGCTCATAAAAGTCAAGCCTATAACTAGTTTCTTTTAATACATGGAATTACGCTAATGGATACCGCAGTGGAAAATTTTAAACGATATGGTAACCACGAAATATTCGTGTCTTCTTGGTTCATAATTTCAAAGTCTTCACTTAAGTCTATTGAAATAGACTACGTATTATAGAAACTTTATTTTTTCATTTTATTTTATTCGATATACGGTATGAAAAGTTTTATATTTTTTATGTCGTTATCCATCTATAAAAAACTTTTAAATACATTTGTATTTATTTAGTACCAGCTGCCCTCCGACGTCGTACGTGTGAAATGATGAAAATTTTATTTTGGATAGGATTAGCTTAAAATCCGTTCTTTATTAGCATCAATTTTTTTTCAAGTCATAAATATCAAGTCAATCGGACCTATAATTTGGAAGATGTGATGAGTCAGTCAGTAACATTTCCCTATTAAGAAAAATACTTATAATATATAAAATGTATTCCCGATACAATTTTGCAACGTCTTAACGATGATCCTCTACAAGCTATTTACCATCTTACATTTAACAAAGACTATTTATTATAAGAAATAAATCACATAACTACTCTAACATACAAGCGACATTCGGATACCGCATGTCGTGCAACATATACACACTAATTTACATATTTTAACATATTTCATTAATGTTAAGACAACAAACAATTTAATAATCGTTTTCTAGGGGATTCCACATAACCGCTAGCCATAATCACTATCATAAACGTTAATTTATTACGGTATATTTCTGTATGTAATCGCTAACATTTATTTATAATATATAGAGTCTCGCTTCTTTTAAACGTTCGTATAAGCGTCTTAAGCACACGTGTCATGGCATTGAACTTAGTAATCAGTTTTATTCCAAAACTTTTTTTTATTTGCTGTATAAGTTTGTGAATTTTCCCAAAAGGATACAATCATTTGATTATTTAAAATATGCAATATGTTGCCTGACCACATAAGATATGAGCTAAAATTGACAGACCATATAAGTTTAAAGTTTGTATCAGAACTCGTGAATTTAATCTGTATAATTGTTAATATGAGTCGAGATAACTTAGGGGATGGTATAATTTAACTTAGCTAAAGAACTTGTAATTGACGTTAAAGGATAATTATACTTCTCATGTATACTCGTACGCTGCAATAGAGAAGCCTGGTGTAATAGTAATAACTAGAAATGTCCCACTGCTGGGTAAGGCCTCCTTTCATTTTAAGAAGGTCTTGAGCTTACTCCACCACGTTGCCAGAATGCGAATTGTGATGTGAAATCTTACAAAGGCTGTTAACACGCAAATAACAATATTAACTTAAAACTAGGCAATTGTTTGGAAATCACAGACAGACTTCAATTTAATTTATTTGTATAGACACATAGGTAAATAGCATCCTGTTATAAGGATAAGGAATAATAGATTGTAATTATTATCTTGTTATCTAGTGTATTACATAGATTCTGACCATTATTTTAATCTATGCGAGAACACTTGACTATCCTGCTTGTAAATAAACACTAATTGCGGTGATTACAAGTTATAATAAGCGAAGGAGTTACAATCATCAATTATTACACAACGAATAACAGATTTCCAGAAGTTGTTATTGTTTTTATATTGTTCCTAGATCCTAAAACAAATGTGTGAAATGTCCTAATGTTGGGTCCTCTAATCTGAAGAAGCTTGTTCACTAACTCTTCCAAGACAGTTGGTGAATTAGCATGGGACTGAATTTTATCCGGTATATATTTTAATTACAGTGTTACCAGCTCGCTTGTCGTAAATTAATAATGTAAATAATGTGTATCTACCCTCAGTACTATTCAACGTCATCATCGACTACTATGTTTATTATGAATTAGCTGACCCGCACCCACTTCTTTGGGCGGTAAACATTTTTACTTGTGATGAAAGTAAGATTGTGGTTCGGTTAGTACTGAGTGCTATGATTTATTTCCTGACTGCAGAAAGTCGCATTGGCCGAACCTTAATAAAATTGTCTCGCGTATTTCATATTTTAAATTATCTCTTAAACTATGCAACCAAAAAACATACTGTAAAAAACCAATTTTATCTAAATAAAATTTTCTTGTTAAAATTATTTCTAAATAGATGAAAAAATCCGTCTAATAGAAATATCACTCAATAGATTACGACACGGTCGCGGTTCCATACCTACGTCGTATTATCTCTTTAATCATTCGTCCAAATTATATGCAGTAAAAGGGAAAAGTCTTTTGTTTTAAATACTTGCGACGATAAGTTTATTTATTTTTATAAAAAAATCATAATTGTTGATTATATGACCAATAAACACGACCAAACGATTTAGATTATTTTTTTAATATAAAAACTACTTTTTGTGACTTAAATATAAAATTACAACTTTTCTCTAGAACTCAATCATATATCTCTCATTGTTAAGGCAGCGTTCGTAAGAAACCTTTTCGTTCGACCGTTTTTTCTCCGACTTAATTTGCAAATCGGACTACCACAAAAAAGTCTATTCAATTTTCGGTTTAATATATAGCCTATGACACTCACAAATAATGTGGCTTTCTATTGGTAAGATAATTTTCAAAAGATTCAATGAAAGATTGGTTCAGTAGATCCAGAGATTACTCTCTACAACCTCACAAACTCACAAACTTTACCTCTTTATAATATCAGCAAAGATGGAATCCATTCTACGGTTCCAGCGTAATTGAGGAAAAAAAACAAAATGCATATGCTTATCCTTTAATATAAACGCTTATCGTACTCTCTTAAAATATTTTAAAAAATAAAATACGTATATACGCTATTGATTGCTGGTAAAAAATCGTTTCAAAATTGTTATACGAATTTGAATAAAATAAATAGTAAATATCTTTTACTGGTGGCTTTGTGCAAGCTCGTCTGGGTGGTAGTTAACCACTCATCAGATATTCTACCGCAAAACAAGTATTGTTGTGTTCCTGTTTGAAGGGTGAGTGAGCCAGTGTAATTACAAGCACGAGGGACATAACGTCTTAGTTTTCAAGGTTGGTGGCGAATTGGCGATGTAAGGAATATTTCAATATAATTAAGAAAATAAATGAATTTATAATTATTATTTGTAACATCGCCAATATCTATGGGCGATGGTGAACACTTACCGTCAGGTGGCCCATGGTGGCCCATTTGCTTGTCCACCTACCGATATTATAAAAAAAAACCCATAGAAATTACAAAACTATATAAGTACGAAAAAGAGCAAAGTTTTTTTTATATGTTTATTCAATATAATATATAACAGATAGTAGAACTCCTAAATACGGGTAGCAGTTAATTTATAAAAAAATATCATTGTTCAAAAGTTATTGTTAACAAAAAAACTTAATATGATATTATGTATAATACTCCGGGTCACAGATCTTATTCTCTAATGGAGCACACATACACTTCGACCCTTTTAATAAAACAATATTCGATTGACACAAATTGAAGCTTATTACTTTAGATCCATCCGTACACGTAGCAGGTTCGCCAGTCAAAGGTCAAAAAAATGTATTATAAATGTATTTGTACAGCAATATAATGCTATTTTGTGACAGACCGATGTTTGTGTGCATTCTTTATGCAATCTCATTGCTGAATGAATTAAGAACAATTATTGTTTATTTTTAAATGCCCATGACATCACCTTTTTTTTCATTATTTGACATTGTTTTTTTTTATAAGCCAGTATTCAAAGCAAAGGTCATATATCTTTTTGTGATTGATTGCATTTGGTATCAATTATTATGGCATAATGTAACTTTGTTATTAAATTTAAAACAGATTATGACATGGTATTAAAATTTATTTTAACACAACAATAGATTGTAACTCATATTTACGATATCTCGATAACAGTTTCTTTGCATACATTCTGAAGATTTTTTTTTATTTATATATTATGTCATTATAATATATAACATAAGTAAATAAACAATTAGTGAATCACAATTTACTTGCGTTGGTTTCTTGTTAGTTCACTTAATATACAAACAGACAAATTTACAATGGACACCGACGTACAAATACTTGTCGCATCCGGATATTGAACCGGAGACTTAGGGAGCACCATTTGATGATAATCAACCATGTATTTAAAATGTGATTATATACAATAACTAAGACGTACCACGTAATACATTTTAGTCACATACAATTTACTTACAAATTGAATTAATTCTACAATTTAATAACATAGTCGTTCAATTTAAATATATATTTAATGTAACATTTAATTAAGACTTCAATTATAGATAATTATATTCTCTCATACAGACCTGGCACGTCCTTTTCTGCGTTGGTTTCGATGTCAGCCATCATCATTTATAACAGCACAAAATAAATAAAATCACTAACAATTTTGAACACAATCGAATCTATTTTAAATTTAATGTCACCCGCTATAAATTGCCCCTAAATTGACCTTGTCTCGCATCACTTATTCACCACAAACACAAAAACACGAATAACACTATTTAAAAAAATGAACATAAGATCATAACATCATAAAGAACCTTTTTTTTAATATTCTCGAAATAAACTGCGTCAACTTTCCCGCCACCATACGATATATTTTTCAAACGCTAACACGCGTCTTGTAAGCGCGCGAGCCAGTAACAAACTGTTCTATTTTTGTTGAGTCAAATGAAAAGATTTTATTCATGTGTGTAATTTTGTGGATATATATTATTTATATTCGCTTTAAATACATGCTAGTAGTTTGAATTACAGGCAATTTTCTTTTTATTTTAGATACAAAATATTTCTCTTAACAAATATTCCATGTTATAAAGTTTTAAATGTTAATTTATTATAGTCTTTTTCAGATGATTTTATATCTGTAAAGTTTTGTATTTATTAATCATCATAATGGAAGTAATCATTTTGATTACTTCCATTACTACTGGCATAGAATTGGTATGCTTATTAGTCAGAAATCTCTGTTCATAAACCTACGAGTACGTTTTATCTTAATTTTTAAGACAAATATAGAAAATAATTATAACGATTATAATAAATAGGTATAACAATTTAAAAATATATAAATATGTTATGCGCCATTGTTACTAGTTAAAGAAATTTAAAAATTGTAATACGAATGTGAATAAAAAAAATTATAAATATCTGGTTTCAATACAGATTAAAAAGAATATATTAAAAATAAACTCATTGTATATGTTATATAATATGTTACGTTGTTCTGTAACGCGTAATTAAAAAGTTGAAGAGCTTAGACTTTATACTCGTATCGTAACAAACATTGACATAGTAAAAAAACTACTGTCGCTGTAGTCGGTTTAGAAATACAGTAATAGCCTGGGAAATGTCCCACTGCTAAGCTAAGGCTTCTTCTCCTTTTTTGAGGAGAAGGTTTGGAGATTATTCCACCACGCTGCTCTAATGCGGGTTGGTGGAATACAAATGTGGCAGAATTTCAGAGAAGACACATGCAGGTTTCTTCGCGTTATTTTTCTTCACCGTTAAGGATAAAATGATTTATAAACACAAATTATGCGTATAAAAATCAGTAGTGCTTGCCCTGGTTTGAACCCAAGATCATCAGTTAAGATTCACGCGTTCTAACCACTGGGGCATCTCAGTTAAGAAATACCTAACTAAAATTTTAAGATCGTAATTTCTCTCGTCGGAACCGTATATTCCTGGAGCGTGAAATATTTGATGCTTAGAAGCAGCGCTCGGTAGTGCTCCTCAGGTAATCTCAGGCGTATCCTATAAATCTTCAATGAACTCTACTTACAATAAAATAGCAACGAACACTACATTTTACATTCAATAATTTAATAAATAAAAAATAAAAAAATATTGTATGTTTCATTTACAGCTTTTAAGAATAAATAGTTAAGCACGAACTTTTGGTGATACCCGAAACGTGATAAAAATTGATGATTTATTTTTATTTTCGATCCCTGAAGGAACAAAAAAGGCATTGGGGCTTATTTTGAATTAAATATTTAAATAAATGGAAAACCTTTTTTGACTGAAATCCAAATAGGGATGGTGAGAGAAGCTTGGGTCAAATAAAAGATAGGTACTGTTTAAACTCGAGTCGAGCTTGCGTGGAAGGGTTCCATATTATTGTGATAGAAAATGAGAAGATAACAAAAATTTCTTAATTAGATGAAGGCAAATCGCGGCCACCTCAAGCTACATGAAATTATATAAAAAATATGGTCGAATTTAAACAGCCAATACTAGAAATCCGTTGAAAATTTGTCTAAGTTACGAAAAATGTTTTATTAACAACCTACAATTTATTTCATGTACTAAAATTATTCTACGGAACCAGAATTTGAACTTTTTTCTATGTTTCAATAAGCTACTACAGTACCTTCTAGATTATTTGAACTTAATATTTTTCATTGAAATGAACTTAGGACTTAACAATTTATGAATAGGAATATAGGACTTAACACGAATTTTTTTATTTTAATCCCAAAAGCTTTAGAGATAATTAGAGTAATACTCAAATTTTGTAAATTATTTTAAACAATGCTGCATTACAATAATATATATATCCTATTTAGCAATAAATAAAATACTTTGTTTGAGGAAAATCTATTGTAGCTCAAGTTTTAAATCAAACTACTATTAGATATGAAATATTATGCCTTGATTTTCTTTTTAATTCTCTAATTTGCGCCTTATAATATGTATATAAAATTTTATAGTAACATATTATTTATAAAGTTGTATTCAAAAATCTACAAAACACGAGAAACTGAGAAGAGAAGAATTGAAAACAATATGATTATGAAATAAAGATTTTTTATTTTTTTAAACTTGAAAATAATCATAATTTCATGCAAATATATAAGGCCTTGATACGAGCCCACACTTCAGTATTTATCCGGAGATCAAAAGGTTAGCAAGTGCCATGCTCAGGCTGTTGACTAGTTTTGGAAGCCATGAGAATAATTTCGCCATCTCTATGCCACAAGTGCTAATTTTAATTTTGGTTACCATATGTCTTTTGAATAAAGATCATAACAAAATAGATGATGAAGTTTCTTTCAGGAATTTTAAAGTTTTTGTTAACAGGAATATATAAAAATACGATATGTTACTTAAAATTAAAAAAAAAAAATCTAATAAGATAGCGAACGCATAATTTTTGTGTGTCGCTAACTTTATTTAAGCTCCAAATGAAGCGTAAAGCCAAAGTTACTGTCAATGTCAAATGTCAACTAAAATAAAGCGGCCAAGTGTCATATCACAAGTATTGTTTTGCAACTTGTGGTGTTGTGTTTAGCCGAAATTTATTTATAAATTGCTCATATAATTGAATTAAAAATAATCTGCTTTAGTTATAACTTCATCAAGTGTTTATAGAAATTTCATGCAATGTCAGACGACGAAGAAAACTTACACCGCTTAGAGGGGACTTCATCGGATGCTCCTTGTGGTTTAATCATTAAGAAGAAGGATAAACCGCCTGATTTTCAATTTGCTAAGCCATCTCTATTAGGCTTAGATAAATTAGCTGCAGCTAAAAGGAAGCAAAATCGTCTTATTTCGTTTCAAAATGAGGAAATGGAAGGAGAGGAAACGGATAACAAAGAAGATGCTTCAGGTGTAAAAGATAGGAAATACAGGCGACACAATGAAGAAACCCCAACATATACTGGTGGACTGTCTGAAGAGGCTAGAGAACGAATGCTTGAACGATTGCAAAAGTAAGAAATAATAAGTATTTTTTGTTTAAGTCGGGATCTTAGACACTAAGCACTAAATATTTTATTATATATTGTAATTATTCTACTATCGAAAATCAATGTTGTATATATATGTTGTATTCTAACATAAGTGTTTATTATACTAGTGAATAAATATTCACTAGTAAAATGAAAATAGCCACCAAGAGACATTAATTGTTAATATTTGGTTAAGAACAAGCTCCTTATAATTATACTACATAATTTTTGATAAAGATGCTGAAGAAGTAAAGTCAATAAGTAATTAAATAATCCTAATATTATAAATACAAAAGTGGATTTGTTTGTTAGTGATACTTTTGCATCTTAACTCCTCAACCTAATTTTGAACTTATTCATATCTTTGTTCATATTTTTCTTGTATCTAACATATGCCCATCCCTCTCATATACGCCACGGGCGGAAGCTAATTAAATATTAATATCACTTTAATTAGTATAAATAATCAAAGAATATTCTTATTAAAGGATGAAGAATCCTTCATCTCTTAAATTTATTTAAAGTTAATAAATAAAATATTTGTATTTTTCAGAAAAGAAAAAGAAATAAGGGAGAAAGGTGTACATTACTCTACACAAGAAGAAAAGAAAACTCGTTCTAAAGATGAAGACGATGACCTATTCTATCGTCACCGATATGATAGACGTGATAGAGATAGAAAAGACAGGGATAGGTATGGTGGAAGAAATGATCGAGATAGATTAGATAAAGATAGACACAGGGATTCTGATCGGAGAGACAAGGATAGAAAGGATCGAGATACAGACAGAGATAGCTCGAGAAGGAGTTATTATGAACCGAGATTTAAAGATGAACCACGGACCCCAAGGTATATAAGACGCAATCTTTAATTACCACACTTGAAGTTATTTCAATATCGAAATTGAATGAAATAAAATTTCTTGTATATTTTCAGCATTAAAGTCCTCAAACCAACTGACAAAACAGCATGGGATGATGATGACGACGATACCAAAGGTGTTCGAAAATCAAGCTGGGACTTCCCCACTCCTCTGCCAAGAGACGGACCAGACAAATCTACACGTAGTGATCGTCGACCAATGAGAGATTACAAGGGAAGGCCATATGATGACACTGTTAGGGCTACACCACATAAGTGAGTATACAAATATGATTATAATTTAAACAAATAATCTAATTAGATTTTATTTTGAATTTAAAAAGATATAAATAATTATGTTAAATAATTTAATGACACCTTAATTATTTTATTGGTTATTATATATATTAGTTTCTACAAATAAAAATATAAAAAAATGGCTTAGTTGTACAAAAAATTATTAGATATTGGATGATACTTTTCCTATAAATTCTTTTATTATTACAGCAGCAATAGCTCTGCAGTAAAATAATTGTTTTTATATATTACTAGTGAGAAACCATTGTTTATATTTTTTGTAAAGTACTCTATGTCTATGATCCTACATGTTGTGTGTAAATAGTACTTTGCCAGAAACCTATATGCAAGTGGCTGTAATAACTATACAAAGTTTAAACACAATAAGATGAAAATTGTTTGAAATAATTTAAATAACTGAATATATAAATAAGAAATACAAATTATCATTTGTATTTGATTGTGTGTGTTACCAGGTGGGTAAGTTCTCGACGTGGCTTAGACGTAGACGATCCGGAATGGCAAGAAGCTGAGAAAAAGCTAGACAGAGCTTGGTACAATATGGGTGAAGGTAAGGGAATATAATAATTACTAATTAATTTACTTACGAATCAATTTGTATATGTAATCATCAGCTAAAGTTGTTAAAGTAAATTATTATAATACTGCAACATTATTCACACATGGTCATCTGATCCCTAACTAAGCAGAGCTAGTACTATGGAAAACAGACAACTTATATACTACATATAGTACTTTTCTTTTGTAAATACATACTTATATAGATAATTGCACTCAGACTCAGGACAAACAGACATGTTCAAGCACACAAATGACAAGTATCTACCAACCACACCAACCAGCCGGTCATGGGCAACTAACAGTTAATCTGTTTTAGTCTTTCATCAAATATAGCAGTTTTGTTTTATAATGGGTTATATTTATATAAGTAAAAATACTGAAATGGCTACCGGCAGTCATCATCAGTTATCACAATCGAAATCATATAATCTTACCTTCCAATTTCATTCAAGAGTCTTTTGTTATTACTATAATCTATTGAAATAAGAATTTGTTAAATCATTTATTATTAACTACTTGATATTATTTACTATGTGTTCTATTTGTTTGATTAATAACAAAAAACTTTTAATATATATCTTATAATAATATAAAAATGCTTAATGTAGCGTTTTCATGAAAAAGGTTTTAATTTTATTTTTTTAGCTAGATTTAGCTTTAGTATATAAATTTCTATATATTTCGTTTTTTATTTAGGTGAAACAGACGAATCGGATCCGTTTGCTGGCACAAGCGCTGAATATGTAGCTCGTAAAGAAGAACAAATTGAAAAGAGAAGGAATCGCAAAGTCTCTGCAGCGAGGCAACAAATAGACAAGGACAACGAGCTGTGGGAGCGAAACAGAATGCTAACTAGTGGTGTTGTACACGCTATTAACATTAATAATGATTTAGATGAGGTGAGAAATATTGAAATCAAATCAAATCGGCCAACGTGGTATTCCTTGGGGGAGGCCTTTGTCCAGCAGTGGACGTCTTTCAGCTGATATGATGATGATGATGATGATGAGAAATATTTTAAAATTGCAATGAATTAATCACCATAGTTTTTATTCATATTTATCCGTACTTTTAAAATAACTTATATGTAAATGGATTGTATGGATGAATTTATCTTAATTTATTCTTACAGGAAAGTGTGGATCGAGTGCATCTCCTTGTGCATAACATTGTGCCTCCATTTTTGGACGGTAGAATAGTTTTCACTAAACAACCAGAGCCTGTCATACCGGTAAGTTATCAAACTATTTATATAATTTTTATATATTTTATTATATTTGGAAACATATCAAGTGTCATATTGAAATTATTTTATTTTTTATTGTATAAAAAGACTATCAAAGCTTTTGTCGTTCCTATGCCTAACAAACACTTTATGATTTAAAGTCCTCCACTTAGGACTTTAAATATTAACTAATTCCTTGCAATGATGGTATTTTCTACCTTGTATGAAAATAAATATTATTATATTACTTACATAGTCATTTGAGAAATTTGTATTTATATTTTAAGGTCAAAGACCCAACATCCGATATGGCAATGAACGCTCGCAAAGGTTCAGCATTGGTCAAGGCTTTTAGAGAACAGAAAGAAAGAAGGAAGGCTCAGAAGAAACATTGGAAATTGGAAGGAACTAAAATAGGTATGAATATATTCTAAAAATAATATAAATTAACACAAATAAAAATGACATTTTAATTATTTTCAGTATGCTTTTATTTCTAATTGAAACTATTTGATCTTTGTGTAGTGTGGTGTGATATTTTTACTACACTAAAATCTCGACTGCCTCATTTGTCTAGTGGCTAGATATAAGGCCGCAGGTCCCGTGGTCCTGGGTTCAAACCCCAGGTTGAGGGCCAATTAATTGTTATTGGGTTTCCTGTTGTATCTGATTTGCCCGCCCATCGGATTATGAGTGTATCTGTGTTGTGCACACACTTTTTCTACGCAGTTGGCTAGTCTCTTGAAAATGGCCGCCTTGGCTGAAATTGATCAGGAGGACATAATCATCACACTAAAATCTATATTTTTCGTTTTAGCACAAAATAAGTAAAACTGCTTACTTTTTTTTTTATATAGTTTATGCAAATACATCTTTATTAATATTTCATAAATTCTAATTTTATAACTTTTGCTAATTTATTTTTACAATATATTTTTTTTTAAATAATATATTAGCAAATGGAATATATTTTTTAAATTCTTCATTTGAAATCATATATTGATTTTTATATACATATTTATTTCTTATTTATCTTTTTTAAGGTAACATAATGGGTATCCAGAAACAAGAGGAGGAGATTGATGATGGTCCAACTAAACAGGCTTACAAATACGCTGAACATTTAGACAAGGGTAAGTAACACATACCATAAACAATAATGATTACATCTTTGATTTTATATATGACATTAGTATAAAAATCTGTCCTTTTTTCATTTATCTATTACCACTATCAAAATAATATTAACTATTATTCTGTTATTTATAGTTTTGCTTCTTAAAATTTGATATTAATCACAGTTGAAATTTAAGAATAAGGCTCTATGCCGGCTTGTCTGGGTGGGTAGTTTTGATTTTGTAGTACAGGCTTTGATTATAAGTCAAGTGCTACCACCCATTCACCAGTTACACTACCGTCAAACAGCAATATCTTCATTCAATTGTTGTGTTAGGATTTGATTACTTTGAATAGTAAGTGAACAAGTTTAAGTAGCACAGTGGATATAATATCTTTGTTGACGATGCGTTTACAAAGTAAATATTTAATTATATTTCTTAGTACCAGTTTTATATTTACTGCAAGCACATAATCGCTTCGATCCTTGCCATTGTTATAAATAAAACAGTAAAAAAAAAAGTCAAATAATTTGAAAAGAAATTATGAATTACAGTTTTTTTAATTAATGACCTTGGAAAACAATAAGACTAGCATACATCATTTACTTTATTTTAGAGGCCCAAGAACCAGAATCGAAGTCAGATTTTGTGAAAAAGAAGACAATATCCGAACAACGACGTTTTCTACCAGTGTTTGCTGTCAGGGAGGAATTGATGCAGGTTATACGTGAAAACAGCGTTATCATTATTGTTGGTGAGTTGCTTATATGTATTATCTGTTCTTTATTAATTATTGAGACCTTCGCTAAATGAAACTTTTTTACTTTACTATTTCTGATAGAGCATTGTTGACGTCAACATATGTATCAATAATTATGTCATTTAAAAAAATAAAATAAAGGATTGTTATTTGTTTACATTACAAACAATACAATACATTTGTTACATAAAAGATAAGGCAAGTCTCTATTATGAATTGAACAAGAATACATCCTTGAGGAACCCCTACTCCCAACTGAAGCTGAGCTATAACTTATTTACTAAAGGTATATGTTTGATTCGTGCAGGTGAGACCGGCAGCGGCAAGACAACGCAGCTGACGCAGTACTTGCACGAGGAGGGGTACAGCGCCCGCGGAGCAATCGGCTGCACCCAGCCGCGCCGCGTCGCCGCCATGTCCGTCGCCAAGCGCGTCTCCGACGAGATGGGCGTCCGGCTCGGTCGGTGCCCTCTCACTGTATACACTCGTGTTACATCGGCTGCACCCAGCCGCGCCGCGTCGCCGCCATGTCCGTCGCCAAGCGCGTCTCCGACGAGATGGGCGTCCGGCTCGGTCGGTGCCCTCTCACTGTATACACTCGTGTTACATCGGCTGCACCCAGCCGCGCCGCGTCGCCGCCATGTCCGTCGCCAAGCGCGTCTCCGACGAGATGGGCGTCCGGCTCGGTCGGTGCCCTCTCACTGTATACACTCGTGTTACATCGGCTGCACCCAGCCGCGCCGCGTCGCCGCCATGTCCGTCGCCAAGCGCGTCTCCGACGAGATGGGCGTCCGGCTCGGTCGGTGCCCTCTCACTGTATACACTCGTGTTACATCGGCTGCACCCAGCCGCGCCGCGTCGCCGCCATGTCCGTCGCCAAGCGCGTCTCCGACGAGATGGGCGTCCGGCTCGGTCGGTGCCCTCTCACTGTATACACTCGTGTTACATCGGCTGCACCCAGCCGCGCCGCGTCGCCGCCATGTCCGTCGCCAAGCGCGTCTCCGACGAGATGGGCGTCCGGCTCGGTCGGTGCCCTCTCACTGTATACACTCGTGTTACATCGGCTGCACCCAGCCGCGCCGCGTCGCCGCCATGTCCGTCGCCAAGCGCGTCTCCGACGAGATGGGCGTCCGGCTCGGTCGGTGCCCTCTCACTGTATACACTCGTGTTACATCGGCTGCACCCAGCCGCGCCGCGTCGCCTACCCCCCTCCCCCCCTTTCTCATACGTAGTTGAAGACGCAAACAAACACTACTTTATAATTAAGGCAAACAAGTTGGATATGCATTATTAAAAATCGTAATAAGTTTCCTCAAATGTCGGCCATTTCTAATATATGAAGTTTAATTAAACATCCCATCAGCTGAGTAGTTTACCAACAATGTTACAGATGCACTAATTTTCAATACTTCTTAAACTTATAACTCAATCAACTTAATATTTCAGGAGAGGAAGTCGGGTATGCCATACGTTTCGAAGACTGCACGTCCCCCAACACCGTGATCAAGTATATGACGGACGGTATCTTACTGAGGGAGGGTCTCCGTGAGCCAGACCTGGACCAGTACTGCGCTGTTATCATGGACGAAGCCCACGAACGTTCTCTGTCTACGGATATGCTGTTCGGTCTACTGAGAGAGGTAGGTGACCTTTGTTAACATACTTACATTACCAAGTTTGTTTCAAATCGTAGAAAAAAAGTATTATAATTAGTAAAGCGATACTAATTACACTTAATGACCAATATTCCTAATTGATCAAATCAGTTAGTCATTACACATTAATGGGGAAATTAAAAATGGAAGTTCTTATCTGGTATGAAAATAGATAAGAGGAGAATCTCGAAGACTTATATTATCAGTTAAATTTCGAATGTTTCTTAAATTTCCGAAGTAAACAGTCAGAAGTACCATTTACTGTCGTCTACCACGATTTAAACAAAGGACGTTCACATTCGTCCCAGTGATTATATCTCGCATCGTAACTAACGAAATTATTTTTAATGATTTCAATATGTTTAGGTAAAAAAAAAGATATTATATGCACATTGTATAGATCGTACTATCAGATTAGATTGTTGTTTTTTTTATGTAAAAATATAGATTATAAAAGTTTTTAGTGATAAGTTGAGTAGAATGCAAAAATTGAAAAGAGTAATGGAAAATTTTAACGTTTAATTTTTAAGTCTCACTAAGCAAACTAAAAACGCTTATAAATTCTTCATTATTACCAGGAGTATTAATAGTTGATAGCAATGCGTTTAATAATATGACTAGATAATGTTTAATAGTATTTATTAAAAGTTAAATAATGCAAAACTTTGTGTAATATAGGATACTAGATTCCGCTTGCGTGTTAGGAACGAGGGGCCAGGTATTAGTTATAAAAAATAACCTATGTCCTTTCTTAGAGTTCGAGCGTGCTTCGTGCCAAATTTCATCAAATTCGGCTCAGTCGTTTAGCCGTGAAAGCGTAACATACATACGTATGTTTTAAAGATTTACACAAAGTTATGCCTCTGCTGCTTTACTTAACTTAAAATAATATATATCAGTCCTATATATCTGATATACGTTTTTTTACTTGCATATAAGTATACATATTTGTCATATCTGTGTTGAGTTGGTAAATAATGTAGGAGAATAAAAATACTATGAAATAAATACATAGTATAAAATATAGAAAAGATGAAGTTATATAAGATACGATCTTTATTAAAATAATAAAAGATTCAAAGGAAACAATGCTTTTATTTGAACCATTTATTTATAAAAAATGCTTATATTAATGCGTAATTCAAACAGTCGAAGACGAATCACAAACATTTATTTCAATTGTCGTTAACTATTAATACGAATACTTAACAATACTTATCAAATTAAAAACTACGAAAAATCATGTATATTAATTATTCTTTTAAAATTTTTTAATTTTTCTAACGTCTAGAATATGTTTTCTTAATTTTATCATTTATTTATTAAATCGAATTATTTACATTTAACACGTTTTTCGTAGTTTAATAATTATTTTGTTTTTAATCAGAACAGTCTTATAAAGTCGAAAATCTTAGCAATAATAGTGAACGTAAAATTATCGCCCTAAGTGTAAACATTCGTCGGATAATAATAATGACTACACTCGTGGATAAAACGATTAAATTAAAACATACAACATACTCATTCGAAGCCGCGGGGCGTCTTTTCTTTATATCAGGAATGTTAGAATCAAATCAATTTCTAGAGAAAAATTAAAGCTTCTTCATCCCTCACACTATTTCAAAAATATACTTGTTTTAATGTCAACTAGTTTTATTTACAATGGAAGTTAATAAAATCTTGGTTAAAAAAGAAATTAAATCATCGATGATTCCAAATTCAAAACCACGTGTATGTCGCGTCAACGAATTTTACAATTTAGTTGTCCATAAACAACCATTCGGACCTCAATCTAAAAGATAATGCGAGAGATTCCGTATTGTTTACCCAATTCCGAAATACTAATATTTAATTGTAAATATTTTAAATTCCATATCGTTGTTTAAAAGATCGAATTAAAAAAATGGAATGAACGTATTCGAAATTTAAACGAAATCGATATTTCCTGGCGAGGGTTGCCAGAAACAAGCGTAGCATGTGCCGGCGTTGCCGGCCTGCGACACTCAAACGGACTTCGCTTTAGCGCGGGCGTTGTTTTGGCTGACGAGCATCACACCCATATTCATGCCGATGTTGCCCCACTTTAGCGACTCGCTTATCTGGAACAAATTTATGAAAAATTAGATTCGTGTAAACAACACAAATTTGTTGCATTTTTTAAATCAAAACAACTTAATATACTTTAATAATATTTTCAACAAATCTCCAAAACAACATTTAAATCGAAATTATTGCTATCGTCTCCTATACGAATAATAATTGCATTAGACACAAAAATCTTAAAAAAGGATTAAAACGATTGGATGGTTGGAAAAACCCAAAATAATCTCGATGTTTATTTATTCAAGGTTATCACGAAGTGATATTAATTGTAATACGCCTCAAACACAATCATGTATCTTTAAACAATGATAATTAACGTACGTATTATTATATATTTTATTGTAATTAGGTGATAATAGATTGTTTATTAATAGTAAATATTAATATTGTTAAGCATAAAGAAATCTATCAAACTAAATTATTATTTTTTATTACAATACATACTTATTTCAATTTACATGGGCCTAGTCTTTCTATCATTTTTGAAGTGTTAAACTCTATAACAAATATTTATTGATAAAATTGACACGAATTGACCCTAAGCATGACACCAGAGTCAATTAACCTAAATAAATAATTGGCAATGTCACACGAGGTCACTTCAAATTGCATCTAATTGTTCGTATGATAAAATATTGCCATAGAAAATTAATGTACATTGAAAGATATTTTTAATTTAAACTTTCTAAAAAAAAAAATTAAGAAAAATAGATCTTAAAGCTGTATAAACTTTATACGTACATTTATTGAATAACTCTTAATTTTTTTTTTTACATTAATTGGACCAACAATCAGACCAGCAACAATATACTGATTGGTGATCTCACTATTTAAACATGTGTTGCCTTTAATTATAAATTTTATTACAATAAAATTTACATAGCAACACAGATAATTCCACGTCATTGATTTTTTTCAATGCGTGTAAATTATTTCTTGTCTTTGACAATGTTCAATTATGTATTCATTATATTATACTGAATTAATTTTTATATCTACATATAATTGTAAATTTTAATTCGTCGTAATAATGTAGTTTTTTTGTTTGTAATAAAAAGAATTTTCCAGAAACCGCGCATTGGTTGTAAATATTTAAATTGAAGTTAACGCCCGATATAATTGTTGCATTGTCAATACCTATTACTTATAATTTATGTAACTTTTCATTGCTTTAATAGCTGGCTTGATAATTGTTTCTCGACAAATATATTGATATTTTCGTTTAAGAAAATTATTATTTACATTTAAGTGTTTCCCGTTTGATAATTGCAGTTAATAAACCAGTTCCACTGGTCATCTTATAACCGAACGAATTTGTGATGAATACCGCGATTATTTAATTATCTGTTAAAGTATCAAAACTCGTTATCTGCATTCTGGTTCACCTACCTCTTAAGGTCACGTGTATCAATATAACAAATTAATCAGCATTCTTTTTTTAAAATAATTTTAAACAAATGCGAAATAAAAGATCACACTAAAGCATTAGAGTTACATAAAAGTAAACACACAGGGCACATTGAATCCAGGTACATTATCGTCGTGTAATATAAATACCTCACCGGTAATATTAAAGGTGCCAGCCGTTTTGTCCAAAGCGCCTCAACGATTACCATCAAAATATGATAATCATGGGTGTTTTCGACGTCGTTAAGCTGATCTGTAACAAAATTGCTACTTTGTGCGTTTCTCTTTTTACACTCGATAGCCGTCGAGTCCCATGCATATCGATGCTTATTCCTTAAATGTGCCCAGTTTTCAATGTACACGGTATTAAATGAAAGCATAGCGAAAGTCCACATTAAAAAAAACACATACGACACACATGTCATATTAAGCGTCGAAAAAAAGCAATAGTAATTGAATGATTATGATGATTATGGAAGGTGATTTATGACGTTCAAGAATCTGTCTTTACGAAATTGTAATACAATATATAATAATTGTTTTTCACAGTTTAAATTTTCTTGATTTTTTAGTCGAATCGATTTTTTTTTTATTTTCACACTTGTCTAGTTCGTTGCGAAGAAATAATGTACAAGGACGTTTTCGTTTTAATAAAGAGAAAGGAAAAAACACCACAAAACGTTGTAAGGACAGTTTCCTTTTAAAACATGCGTGAAATAAAAAAGTAGAAAATCTAGAACCAAAATAAAAAAGCGAGGAATTATAAAAACAAACCGTTGAAACGGTTTTTTTAACGCGCTATGTCGGTATGTTCCAGAATTTTCTAGATAATTCCAACTTTGTTTTTTCATCGTAAAAAAATTACCTGTCTCATTCTAGCTTCTTGTGGAGTCTCCCCGTATCGGCACCAGTGGACGAAATGCAGTGTATTATGCCAGTTACGTTCAAATCTGGATTTTGTTGCCATGTCAAGCTGCAATCAGTAGAAGCTTCTTAGTAGCCGTTCCACTTCTCTTTCCGAAAAACGAAAGCCCCGATGAGGCTATCTGAAAAGAGGTTTCCAATTCTGACGTCTAGCCTACAGTGGAAGAAATAGGATTGAAACCTTTTAAGGTCGACAAAGATGTAATCTCAAACAAGAAACGACATTAAGGTCTTAGAGAAAAATTGATGAACAAATTATTGCGTGTGACTAAGGGATAGAGAAGCTTTTAAAATTAACGAATTGATTTTAAACAATTACTAATTTTATGACACGTAAGGAAATTTTAAATTTCATGAATAATTTATACAGATTAAGTCAGATATGAAATGACAAATGAAGCTACAAATATTTACATTACTATCGAGGTTAAAAAAATATTGGCAATCTTTCACTAAATCGTAATGCATGTTGCGTGTCAAAGCATCGCTAGAAGGCCGTGTTATGCAATTTACTATTGAAACGTTTGGTGTTGATAAAGTTGTTTTATGTTTACTATACTATATATAGATCTTCCTGACATAGCTGGTAGATAAGGCGGTAAGGAATTTACCAGATAACTATAAAGGTTTTAGTGCGAATTGGAAACTTGTGCCGCATTCTACGTGTATTTACCTTAGCCCTGATGTCTTTTTCGCTGTTGGGCGTCTCTTGTTTGTCATCAACGTTGTTGATTCTTATAACGGAATCTTTCTTCCAGAAGGCTCCCAAAGTAGTCTTGATAATACGTTTACGCACGCCTTTTTGCTGCACTGTGTACACCTCTATCTGTTCCGGGTTCTTTGTTTTTTCTATAATAACGAACAAAATGCATGTCATTTAAAATGTTTACATGAATTAGAGGAAGTTAGTGATCAATGACGATTTAAATATAATTTTCTATATTAAATAAAAGGCAACTTGAATTATTTAAAAGCGCTAATTATTACTTTAAAATTTGTCTAAAAGACGTTTTCTTATTAACCGGTTATGTAAATATCGAGCCTAAATAACCCACGGTTAAACCAGTTCGTTCGCCGGATATTGCAATTAATATACTATTCAACGCCCGACGTCATTATGAGACGAAACAGCGTGCTGCAGCGTACGACATGAATTATTTACAAATTCTATTGTGAACTCATTAGAACGGCGCGCGAACGCTACGCAACGCCGGTTATTGAGTCTCACATCACGCCCCCACGGCCGTGTCTTATCGTCTACCAATATTTACGATAAATCAAGGTTTATTAAATGTGAAACGAGTTTAACGAACCTTTACCCTTCTTCCACATGGCAATGGCGTACATATGGTAGTCTGGGGACAACGTCGTGTCAGGCGGCAATGGATCTTCAGCTCTGACTTCCAGAACGAATCCGGATTCGAGCACGGCGCACAGAATATTCTGTTCCTCATGCTTAAACCACTTTGACTCCCTTAATTTGTGGATTGCAACCGAAGAACCGAATCTTTGTTTCTTAGGCGCAAATAAAGCCTGAGCTTGGCTTCCGAAGCGAGACAGCAGGCCCTTCACCGTCGGTGGCGGTGCTAAACTCTTTTCGGGCGGCTTGATCTGCTGGAAGCTCCGGCAGGTCACGAACCTGGCTTCCATTGAACTCTCTTATATTCGCGAGACAATTTCACACCACTAAATTTAGACGCTAGTGTCGCGGGTGCACTCGGCTTACTCTCACTACCGAGAAATCGTTGTAATCACACTTTCACAATGTCCGCGTGGCTTCGCGAGTGATAGAACACAGAGCTATACGGTGGCTTCGGAACGTAAGACGCGGCGCGCGTGTCGTCCCGATCTTATATACGAATGCGGGGTGTGGAGGACGAAGCGGGAAGGGCCGGGTTCCCCGCCACTCCGGTATGACGCGTCTAGTGCGGTTCGTGCACGATAAAAAATTATCTATCGATAACAATAATGCATAACTTACACTGAACATAATTGATAAAATTTCGTATATAAATTATCAGTAAATATAAATTGATATATTATCAATAAGTTTGTTATTTATGTGTTAAAATTAAATAATTATTAATTTTTTTGATTTTGATTGAAGATAAATATTGTGTGGTGATCAAAATGAAATAGCTTATTAGATTCGCTTTATTTGAACTGATTTACACTCAACTTTCCCTTATCGGGAAAGTAAAAGCCTACTTTGATAAGTAGCAGATGTATTGGACAGGCAATAATAACGATATTTTTTTATAATTTCGGTAAACACATATCGCTATTTTATCAGTGTTGCAAGGTGAGATCATATAATTTTAAATTGAAATTATTAATATCAATAATAATAAATATGATATTACACATTATTTTTTTAATATTACATTACTTTTGTTTATAATTTAAGATAAAGTATAATAAACGAAGCGCTAACACAATTATCGTATATCCGTGTTGTTTTAAAATTTTACCATACATCCGCATATCCAAGAAACATCTGAAAACATTACACTCCTTTTCTGCGTAGTCGTGTAAAACATTTTAGTATTAAGTCATGAATAGTAAATTAAATTATATAAATATACCGATATCGATAAGATGCTCAACTTACAACAATGCACCGAATGACCTCACTCGTCAGGCTCCCCTCCCACTGCGTGCCGGCGCCAACCGGCGAGCGGCAGGTATGTTGGCCTCTCGGACAAGCAAAAACGGTAACACGTAATTAATAGTAGTTTTATTTACACGACCTTTAAACTGTTAAACAATGTAAGTGCCACACATTCTTGGACGTGCTTAATGAAGCGTGACGTCACATCGCTCGCCTTTCGAAATCGTGTAAACGATTATTGTAAACTTATAAATTAATTTCGAATTCTAATTTCAAAATGAGATTTCATTTTATTATTTCAATTTAAGCGATTTAATTTTTATTTATTTTTTATTTGACGCTGCATTCATTTTTATTCGCGTACAAAATATATTATAAATAAAAATTAAAAAAAAGGTTTTACACATATTTAAATGTATTTATATATGCAATAACTTATCTTTTATAATTCATGAATAAAAGATTTTGTTTAGAATATATCAATACAAAGCAATATCAGTTTAACGTTACCGAAAGGAAATAGAAAGAATTAAGCATCATCAAAATCTAACCGGTTTTTAATAATATCGGTTATTTCAAATCGATGACAGCCTTATATAATGGTAAACATTATGTTAAAGCGCTTTCTTTTTCATTATACGATTACGGTTAATAATATACAAAAGATTTTATAAAGTCAAAATCATCTATTTATAATTTCGTAAAGTCAGTTACGACGTTTTGGAAGGGAATAAAGTTTTAAATTGTTTTTTTTTTAATATTTCTTTTGATATGTTTTCGGATGATTTTATTAATCTGTATGATGTATTGATTTATATTAATTGTAATTGAAATTTGACCGTTGTAGGAAACATACGTAATTCAGCTTTTTTTATATTATATATAGTAGTTATGTATATTATATCGGGTGGGCCTTCCGTTGGTACTTCCTGGTGACCGAGTGGTCACACCGCCCCTAGGCATTAGAAATATTAACCATTCCTTACATCACCAATGCGCCACCAACCTTGGGAACGAAGATGTTATGTCCCTTGTGCCTGTAATTACACTGACTCAGTCACCCTTCAAAACAGAACACAACAATACCATTGCCATTCAGCGGTAGTATATGTGATGAGGGGGTAGTAACCAGACGGGCTTGCACAAAGCACTACCGCGAAGTCACAATTCTAGGACAGTATAGAAACTGTCTATATTTATTATAATCTAACGGATCTAACAATTTCACGGTCACAGATACAACGCTTATTCAACTTGTAACACAGCTTAGAATGTTAAGTGGGGGACTTATCTTCGGACCATCAACTAGTTATTATATTACGTAACAACCTAACATGTATCGTCTTTGTAAACAATTAGTTTATCAGTTATAGAATTTTTACAAAGTCCTACACTCACAAATACATTTTTTTTTTGCAATAAGTTCAACAATGCTTGAACATTAAATTTAAAAAGCCTCAGTATTCTATATAGTCTGTAATATATGACGAGCCGGTTGGCGTGGTTGGGGGTGCTCGTCTTTCACGCCGAAGGTTGTGGTTTCGATTCCCACCCAGATATTTGTGTGCATGAACATGTTTGTTTGTCCCGAGTCTGGGTGTAATTATCTATATAAGTATGTATTTACAAATGAAAAATAGCATAAGTAGTATATCAGTTGTCTGGTTTCCATGGTACAAGCTTAATTTGGGATCAGATGGCCGTGTGTGAAAAATTTCCCAGGATATTATTATTATTATGTATCAAACTACAGCTGTCTAGCCTATAACTACTTTGTATTTAAATAAACAATAATTACTTTTCGTTTCTTATCTTATTAATAAGCATCGTTAGCTAAGTAGGTACTTAGCTAACGAACTTGCCGGCCTTAAAGTTTTACTTGACTATATATAATAGTCTATACAAATACGATATTCTCAAAGTACATTACGAAATGAGTAGTGAGTAATGTCAATTAGCAATGCCAATTAAGCCTAAAGCTTGTGTTAGGAGTGGGTGTGACAATAGCTTAAGTGGTTAAAAGCGAACCTGTGACATTATGTCGCTAGGAAACCTACAAATTGTAAACAAATCTACTAAATATTACACAGTATTATAAAACATAAACAAAAGTTTAATTTCTTACGGTCCGTACATGGTCAATGTTCACCAAAGCCAGAGTATTCAAGGGTGGGATCGATATTATATACTCGTTCGATATACTCGTTCTGATAATTTGACAAATGTTTCGAGGTGGTCTCCGTGATACATTTATATTTTTATTTATTATGAAGTTAACCTTCTCCTCAAAAAGGGAGAGGCCTTAGACCAGCAGTGGGACATTCAAAGGCTGTTACGATGAAGGTACTAGTCTCTGAAATGAATAATTAATATTTAATCATTTAAATGTATAAGTTTTAGTATCGTTTTCCGATTTTCTTATCAAAATATTAATATATTTCATATCTTTATATGATGGTGATGTACTTCAGAGTAATTTAAATTTAAAGACAGAGACTAACCAACTGCGCAGGAAATATTATAATTCACAGATGTGTCCATAAATGCGGGTGTATTGGACGGTGGTCTAACACGACCGGAGTCCAGAAGCAGGATAAACGGCTTCTCGTGCCTTGAGACTGGTTGGTACCATCTGAACTATGTTCAACAAAGACTGTCAGTGTAGTAGCCTACCACCAGTACCAGTCCTAATCCAAGATAAGAATGTTACATTGCCAAGTAGTACCTAGTCGTTTTGTAAGCGATTACAGCTTCAGTTTTTTGATTTTCTTGCTAGTTGTCGATAGAATCTGTTTGCCCCAACATACAAATTTTGACCAAAATCTTTCTGGTCAAATTTTAGTACTTGGTAGTGGAGCTTTGTTCAAGCCCGTCTGGGTAGGTACCATCGTTGCATCATATATTCTATCGCTAAACAAAACTTAGCATTGTTGTGTTCCGGTTTCCGGACGGTTAACATTTCTTATAATGCCAATGTGTATGGGCGTTGGTGACCACTTACGTGTGAGCGAGATAGTGTAGTCAGCCATAGGCTCGACGGACATAAATTATATATTTCCAAGGGTGGTGGCGCATTGGTGATATAAGGAATAGTTAATAATTCAGCGCCAATGAGCGATGCTGACCATATATCAACAGATGGACCATTTGCCAATCTGCTATTTTCAAAATAAAAAAAAAGAAATACATTACGAACCGGCGGTAGTTATGTCTTACTTGAATTAAGATCATCGTGATTTTAAGAAGTTACAAGCCACGTGCATAAAGGGCATTAGTCTCCAGCCGCTTTCGTGCTGTTCACATAATGTTTTATGATACGAATAACAGCTTAACATTGTCTCTAAAACCATTTGATAACAACGATAAGCGATAAAATGAAATAATCTCGAAATATACTCGTGTACAAATAACTATTTATCCTTATATTATTTTATGCATTTAAAAGTAAAATAGTATTGCATCCTTTTCTAGTTTCAGATTAATTCCTAAGTTAGACAGGGACAACTTAATTTTCAGTAATTAATGCCGAGATACGAATCAGATGATTAGCAAAGAGATTAAAGACTCAAATGAATGATAGACATGAGATACGAATTGAACACGTGCTATAACCACACATACATAGAGTACACGTGTGTGACACAGAATTAATTTAAACGCATATTCGCACGCACGCACACAGACAAAGTCACGCACATGTGTAACGCAGACTTAAGGCCTTGACCACTCTTTTGACCGATTGATGTGAGTTTTTAAATTGAATATTGCAGACGATTTTGATAGTAATCATCATTGAATTGCCTCGACTGCCTCGTTCGTCTACAGGCTAGTTAAGATAAGGCCGTCAACCCCGAAGACCTTAGTTCCAGCTCAATACAAGTTCGCAGACAATTGACAGTGTTTGCATTCACGAGCTTTGGAGAGCCGTAAAGCCGTTGAAAAGAACCGAAAGTATAGAAACCAAAGCCGTAAGACAATCAGAAATGTGTAACAAACAAGAAAAACTCTAATTAATATATAGAAGACAGTTTGTACTCTCCAAATTAAAAAGTCAGTATTATTTAACAAATAACCCCATGAACAACATTTATTAGCAAAGATGTAAAAAAAACTTAATATCAATACTAGAAGTACTTTTTTTCTCTGAATTATTCTCTTATAGCACATACAACAGTAAATAGTATCTCGTAGATACTCCTTCAAGTCAATCGATAAATTGACGTAAAATATATTATAAATATATACTGGTGGTAGGGCTTTGTGCAAGCTCGTCTGGGTAGGTACCACCCACTCATCAGATATTCTACCGCAAAACAGCAATACTTGGTATTGTTGTGTTCCGGTTTGAAGGGTGAGTGAGCCAGTGTAATTACAGGCACAAGGGACATAAAATCTTAGTTCCCAAGGTTGGTGGCGCATTGGATATGTAAGCGATGGTTGACATTTCTTACAATGCTAATGTCTAAGAGCGTTGGTGACCACTTACCATCAGGTGGCCCATATGCTCGTCCGCCTTCCTATACTATAAAAAAAAAAAAAAATATTCAATCTGACAGTTATTTTAATTCCTTCCGATTTTTACGGAAGTAGCGACCGGCCTCCCACACGACCTTCGACTTACATTTCTGTTGATGATATATGTAACACAATAATGAGTACAGTCGCCCACGACTTCATTAGTCGTTTTATGATTTAAATTAAATACATTTTACGGCCTCATAAACGTTGATTAGCGTGTGATTAGTTAAACATTGCTGCGTCTTCTTTCGAATGTGCAATCAATAATGATAGGAAGAGAAGATATGTGTTTAACTGTTAACTGATGAAAAAGAGTAACTACTGAGTTTCTTGCTGGTTTTTCTCGGAGGAATCTACATTCAATTCAATACTGTAACGTGACGATTCAAAAGTTTCCTTATAAGCCTACTTGAATAAAAAACTATTTGATTTGCACACGTTCGCTATGTGTCTGGACCAATGTAAGTTACGATCAGATCGATAAACATATTGATTTATTTTAATCGACGCCTAGCGAAGCAGTCGTTGTATAGCTATCAGTTTTATAAATATAAGTTTTAATTGTACAACACACTATTTATTGATACAAAGTTCACCGTCGTGACAATTGATTACTTATTTCTTCCTACGCGTATATTTAAACATGCGCCATCGTTTCTAGTTATGAAGATACCTCTTATAATTATAATCATTGCATCATATTATTTCCTTAGACTTGAAAAGAAAACGATCTTACATAAAATAAATAAATATGAGTTTTAATAAATTATGAAAGCGGACGAGTAAACGGTCACTTTGATTATGGCATTATCAATAAATAAATAAAAAACAAATAAAATATTTTATTTAAGTATAAACAAGCATTTTATTACCACCACTATCAGAAAAAAAAATTGTAATACAGTCAATGACCCGACAACTATGAAATACGTGACAGTAAGCCCTGGTTTTTCATTTACACTAGCTCACTCACCAATAAATTAAGAAAATAACTGCGTAGTTGGATAATCTCAAGAAAGATTATCCAACTACGCAGGAGATATCATAGTGCACAAGTGTGTGCGCAAATACAGGTGCACTCTCTATTCCCTAACTCTCATAATCCGATGGGACGGCAATCCGACACGACCGGAAAGAGTTCAGGTGCAAGACCAACGGCTTTACGTGCTTTCCGAGGCACGGGAGTGTACACACTTCCAACTTCCAGACTCCGGGCTGCTACTGAGAATTTTCTGACAGAAAAACCCAATAACTTTTTATTGGCCCGCCCTGGGAATTGAACCCAGGACCTCCGGGTCTGTGGCCTTATATCAAGCCACTAGACCAACGAGGCAGTCTAAAAGCAAGATATTGCTGATAGAATAACTAATACTATACTATACTAAGTGGGTAATACCGATTCAAGAGATTCAGAGTTAATAATAATATCAATTCGGAAATTTTCATAGAAAATTACCAAAGAAAAAATATCAGATAAAATTTAGAACCAATAAAACGTGACCAATAAGAATGCACTTAGCAGTACAACGATAATTCGATTATAACGTAAAAACACAAAGTTTCGCGTCGTCACTATTAACGTCTACACCTCATCAAGGTTGCACATTGTTCGTATTTTATCTTTTAATTTCGTAAGCATTTCTAAACATAGGAAGTTCTTTTGTTATAAATTATTTGTACTAAACGTTGTATGAAAGAACTGGTCTATTTATGTATCTGTCATCGCGACGTCCAAAGTATATCATAAAACTTATAATAGACTTTGAAATATTTATAAAGTGCGACTTCTTTGGGTGTACTGAGAGTTTACGTATAGAGGCGAATAATTTGAATAAATGATGCATTTCTGTCACGTTCATTGAAAAGGTTGCATTCCAATAATTATTACCGACTGGATTCCGCCCGCGTCATCTCCCGGTGAGGTGGAAGGGGGAATTATTAGGTACCCTATATCCTTTTCTGTACACAGGGAGTATGTAAAAATTAATGATGAAGTGAATGAGTATTTAAGACGCATAGTGTAGCGTCAACAAACAAATAAACTCACTTGCATTTGTAATAGTAGTAGGTTCATATTTTGGCACAACTTTTGTTACATATTATATTATTACTTAATGTTTAATGTATTTCTATATTAATAATTATTATAATGTATTAAATTAATTATAAAAAAAGCCGAGATGGCCCTGTGGTAAGAACGCGTGAATCTTAACCGATGATCGTGGGTTCAAACCCGGGCAAGCACCACTGAATTTTCATGTGCTTAATTTGTGATTATAATTCATCTCGTGCTTTACGGTGAAGGAAAACATCGTGAGGAAACCTGCGTGTGTCTAATTTCACTGAAGTTCTGCCACATGTGAATTCTACCAACCCGCATTGGAGCAGCGTGGTGGAATAAGCTCCAAACCTTCTTGTAAGGACGGGACTAGGTAAATAAAGTAGATGTTTAAGGTTTGAAGATAAATTTATTACTGCCCTCAATACCATGTGTCAGCTGCTTATATACTACACTACATGCCCTACCAAACAAAAAAAAAAAATGTTGGATACATTAACATTTTTTTTTATCAAAATACAATATGAAAAAGTAAAATAAAATTGAATATAATAATAATTAAACAAAATAAAACAAATATGTAAACAAAGGTATAATAATGCAGTGCTGAAATTTAATATCAAATATCATAATAGGTACAGTCATAATCACAAGTCTTAATAAACAATATGTTTAATGATCATTCAACATAAAGTCTTGTCCTATTTTTATGAACAGTTTTTTCTTTACCATTGACTAAAATTACAACATTCGGTGATAAATCTTTAACAACTGTATATGGACCTAAATATAATGGATCAAGTTTGCTAATATTTTCATTTTTAACCAATACTAAGTCTCCTTGTTTATACTCCACTGGGTTTATACTTCTATCATATTTTATTTTTCTTAAAGTTTTACAATTTATGAGGTTTGTTTTAGCATCATTTTGTGACTTTTGTAACCGGTATTTTAGTTCTATTGCATAATCATCAAAATTGTAAATTGGATCTATTGTCGACCTAAGATTACTTGGTAAGTTACATTGTTTGCCAAACACTAATTCGTATGGAGTAAATTTTGTACTCGAGTGTACAGAAGTGTTATACGAAAAACACCAGTAAGGAATCCATGAACTCCATTCCTGACTATGACTGTTAACTTGCATTCTTAAATAAAATGTTAAATGTTTATGACTATTTTCAAGTGATCCTAAGGTCTGATGGTGGAAGGCTGTAGACTGTAATTGACTTATATTTAAAATTTTACAAACCTCTTCCATTGTAGAATTTATAAATTCAGTTCCTCTATCGGTCACGATCTGCCGAGGGATGCCATATCTAAGTATAAAATTATTTACTAGAGTTGTAGCTACTGTGCGCGCATCCTTACCTGCTATCGGATATGCCTCGACATATTTGGTGAGGTCGCATTGGAGCGTTAAAATGTAATTATAATTATTATCTCTTGTCAATGGACCTACCAAATCTAAATAAATCTTATCAAAAGCTGAATTTCCACAGTCCGTTATGGTCATAGGTTCTTTTATGGTATTTAAATATTTATAACGTTGACATTTACTACATTTTTTTACAAAAAGCTTAACATCATGCTCTAATCCTGGCCAAAAATATTTTTTACGAATGTTATTTAACATACGTCTTATTCCTGCGTGTCCGCTAGTGGGCAGGATATGATAATCGTTTAATATAACTCTTTTCGTATCGTCGTCTATAATTTTTGTAACTCCTTTAATTACGCATAAACGGGGTCCGGACCACTTACGCATTTTATTAATAACCTGAGCTAGCTCTTTAATTATTTGAAAATTATTCTCATCTTTTATTACATATAACGTATTTATTTTTAAATCGATACAAAATGATTCCATTTCCCTCACAGAGACAGCTCGTGTACACTGGGATTGGGTAAACAGTTTCACAAAAATTGTACGATTTGACGACGAGTATGCATAATCACCACGCTCTAATGATACGCATTTTTTAAACTTTCTCCATTCTTCTTCATTCACAAATATCAACTCCGTGTAATACTTCGGTAGTTTTAACATCTCTACAACTCTTGGGTGATCAGTCCAATCGTCAGAAGAAATATTAGAAACCGAAGTAGAATTACAAGGTTTTTCATCAAGCTTCTTCTTTTGTGCCCTTGTAAGTACTGATAAAATATGATCATTCATCGCCTTTAATTCTTCACTACTAATTTCTATGCGTGACAATGCATCTGCAGCTACATTATCACACCCTTTCACATAAGTAACCTTAAAATCATACTCTTCAAGTATTAGCCGAAATTTTAACAATCTACTGGAAGGATCTGTCATATTGTATAAAAATATTAAGGGTCTATGATCCGTTTCTATAATGAACTTTCGTCCATAGAGATACGGTCTAAAATATTTAACAGACCAAACAATCGCTAAAAGCTCTTTCTCAATCGTTGGATACCTACGTTCAGCTTTATTTAAACTACGACTGGCGTAAGCTATTGGTCTACGATCAGCATTACATAAAATCGAACCTATTGCATACCCTGAAGCGTCTGTCTGTAGTATAAATGTGTTATTATAATCGAAAATAGGATATTGTAATATTGGAGGGCTCATTAACATTTCTTTTAAAGTACTAAATGATTTTTGACAGTTTTTATTCCAATTAAATATTACATTTTTACGACATAAATCATTTAATGGAATACAGATTTGGGCGAAATTCGGAATAAACTTTCGATAATAGTTCGCAAAGGCTACAAATCGTTTGAGCTCGTCTACGTTTTTAGGAACCGGATAATTAATTAACGCCTTAATTTTTTCTGGATCTGGTTTAATGCCGTCCGCTGATACCACGTGTCCGAGGTATAAAATTTCTTTTCGAAGAAAATCGCACTTATCAGGATTTAATTTTAAATTAACTTTTCTAAGCCTTGTTAAAATATCTAACAAATTTTTATTATGACTATCTAAATTTCTTCCGAAACAAATTAAATTATCCAAATATACAAAACATTTATCGTAATTAAGTCCCGACATTGCTACTGTCATTAAGCGTGAAAATGAACCAGGACTGGTTTTCAAACCCATAGGCATACGGGTCATTTGATACTGGCCAGACGGTGTTGTGAATGCGGTATATTTCCTACTGTCAGCATTTAGCTTCGTTTGATAATAAGCTTGTGTTAAATCTAATTGAGAAAAATAAATAGCTCCTGAAAGTGAGTCTAATATATCACTTATATTCGGAAGGGGAAATTTGTCATGCATTATACAATCATTTAATTTCCGAAAATCTATCACTAAACGCCAGCTTTTATTATTATCTTCTGATTTTTTAGGTACTAATAGTACTGGGCTAGACCATTCGCTGTTAGCGGGTTCGATAATATCATTGGCCAACATTTTTTGAACTTGTTTTTCTATTTCATCACGTTGAGAAAACGGTAATCTATATTGTTTAGTATAGACCGGATTGGTATTAGCTTTTAGTTGTATATTTTGTTCGTAAAGATTACACGTACCTAACTTGTCTCCTGGCAAGAAAAATACGTCAGCATATTTCGCACAAATGCTTTGTATACTAATGCTTTCTTCTTTGTTCAAATGATTCAATTTAATTAATGATAATAATTTCCGAACTCTTTTTCCGTCCAAATTTTCTTTGTTAAACGAACAAATATTATAATTCGATAATAAATCAATTTCAGGCCTAAAATAACTAAGATTAATTTCTGTTTCGCGAGTATTTAAAATTTGAATAAATATTTTTCCCTCTTTCGGTTGACAGATACTTCCAGCGATAAATACACCTTCACACAATTCTCTGGGAAATATAACACACGATTCATTCAAATAAGAATCAACTTGAAAAAACTTTTCACACCTCGGAGGTACCTTTATAAATGTATTTTTACCTAATTTTCCTATACCTAAGGAGAGCGTAATTGGTTTGTCGAAGCTATTTAAAGTAAATGTATTATTTTCGTAATTTAATACACAATTATAATTAGTTAAAAATTCTTGTCCGATTAAACCATCTTGAATACAAGGCAAATTCTTTAAGACATAAAACTTATGTTTGAATTCTATTCCACATAAGGTAAACGGTATGTAAACATAGCCCTCGGTGTACGAGGTGCCACCAATACCATTTACGGCTACGCGTTTTGGATGTATTGGAATATTCCTATCTCTTATTACATCGTATTTAATCACTGACATCGAGGCGCCCGTGTCAACTAGCATTCTATATTTGGTACCTAATATTGTAAACTCTACGAAATTATTATATGTATTGCATGCTAGAATAAAGTTAGGATCGAAAAAACTCTAAGTTTTGGTTATTTTCCGAAGTAGTAACCTGTATATCGTTTTGGGATTGATTCATAAGATACCCATGCTGTTTTCTACCGTTATTATTTCTACCTCGCGATACTGCACGTTCAAAATTATGTCCGCGTCCTCGAGAATTACTTGTGGATCCTCTATTGTTTCCTCGGTGGTATAAACTAGATGTTTGATTCGGCATCGGCCTAAATGAACTATTTGGCTTGTAATGTTGGCGTGCGTTGTTTAATACTCGACCTCTACTATGCCCCCTATAAGATGGTTGGTACTTACCTCGATGTTGAGTCGTGAAAATCGTTTCAGCTGATGTAAAAGAGCCTTGACGCGACAGTTTCTCGTCTTTGGCTGCTCTTATAACATCTTTCAGCTCTGAGTAGTTGCGGGCCGCTAAAATAGTGCTTAATCGACTGTTCCTCAAACCTTCGGTGAATCGCTGTATTGCTAATTTTTCGTTTACGGGTCTCAATATTTTAAACGCGTTATCGTCACCGTTAGCTTGGGAAATAGTCAATTCAACAAATAAATCCTCAAGTTTCTTACCAAATTCCTCAATACTCTGCGAACCTTGTCTAGATTTTAACATTTCTATTTGTAGTGCCGTGGCTGACTGCTTAGTCAACAGATTATTTTTCATGTCGGCAATAAGTTCTGTGGAAGATTCGTAGTTAGATAACAAACGTAATTTGGCATTTTTAGTTAAACGAGTTTTAAGGACAAAAGAAATAAGTAACTGTTCATGTTCTTTCCTAATGGTTTGGCTATAGAATTCGATACAATCTATTAATTTTTTAGTAACTTCTTCATCTCCTGTCATAATAGGTAGAAGAGAAGTAGCAGTTTTCATGTCAAAGTCAGTCATGGTGCTAAAATCTTGGTCACTAACTAAACAAGTTGTTTGAATTTTTTTGATAAAACGATTCAATTTCTTCGCAAGCAACTAATAAGTAATTTATCTATTCCTTTTTTATATACCCTTTAGATGCATTAAAGTTTAACTCGTCACGATATTTTATATATTCGTCATATAAACTTTTTGCCTCTAAATATTTCTGTTCTAACAACTTTAAGAAACATAATATAATATTTAGTACCGAAAAATAACAAAAAATGGCTTAAAAATATACACTTAAAAATAATGATAAAATATGAATAAATCTATTGTCTATAATACCATAACACCTTTGCTGATGACACTATTTCACTTCTCCTTTTATATATTTTTCACACTTTTACACTCCTATTTTTTTTATAAGCATCTATTGATGCGTCTCCAGGCTAAACGACACGTTCCTGATTTATTTCTCCAGTCTCTGGTCCACGCCTCGAACGTCTGAAAGCGCTCCTGGCCATCTCCTGACGCATCCAGTTTATGTGGCAGCGTTTATATAATTTATATATGGCAAACTTTGCCCCCAAAATTAAAAGTAAAAGAAAAATACCCAAAATTATATTTGTCACTTTCTGATTTTGGTGTATTAGTTCCACGTCGGCCGAATTCACGCCTCCTGCGGCATTTTGTGCAATCACAATTTGTTCTTTACTTTGTTCTTTGCCCATTTTGTATTATGACGCTACTAACGTTCGAACAATTAAATACACGAATGTCCAATATTACACAGAGCGACATTATATTGTTATACTGCACTTCGTTAGAACCCGAAACCAAACCTTAAATGGCAGGGTCGCCATGTAAGGACGGGACTAGGTAAATAAAGTAGATGTTTAAGGTTTGAAGATAAATTTATTACTGCCCTCAATACCATGTGTCAGCTGCTTATATACTACACTACATTCTCCTCAAAAAGAGGAGAGGAGTCCTTTAGCCCAGCAGTGGGACATTCACAGGCTGTCACGGTACGGTTACGGTAATGTATTTCTATATTAATAAGTTATTGTATTTCTATATTATTATTATATTAATAAATTATTTTATTTTAACCAAATTAACTGAGAATATATATAAATATTAAGATTAACAGAACTAGCATTTAACTACGAGTATGAAACAAGAATAGTTTTCGTTTATGAACTTCAGCTCGCGAGTGTACCCACGCTTGCGAATGTGTCTTCCTGAATAGTAAAAAAATACCGTAATGGGCTTGAAAGTCTTATAAACAAGATAAACAAGAAATTAAATATTTAATTTTTAATTTCGGAATTTTAATTTACAACAACAGAAAAATATAACTTTTAATTTTATTCTTGCATTATAGTACGAAGCTTTGAATTGTTAAATCGACATATTATAAACATTTATACTTTTTTTTAATCAAGTTACTTTAACATCTTCAGACAGAGGTAACCACTAATCACATGGCTTTATAAAGTGATGCATTTGCTACATACATGTTTAAAAAATATATGTGTCAATAATGCTTTATATGCAAAATTAAAAACAAACAAAATATGTATGTAAAATATTATTTTTTAAACGAAGCTGCTGGTAGTGGCCGTTTACAAATAGATTTATTATATTTCAAGTAAATTCACAGGAATGTTAATTACTTTGTAATAGTTCTAACGTTTTATCATTACAATTGTCAAAAACTGCGATAAAGGGATTACTTAAAACTTTAATCCTTCGTGGAATGCGTATTATGATTGAGTAGTGGTTTTTATTTTATGATTAAAAAAACCCCAGAATATTTATTTTCTAAATTCCATAATTCATACAGTTTACAAATGTTATATAATTGTTGTCACCAACTATATCTTTATTAAATTTTCTAAATATATAATAAAATACTGTGAAAGTAAATTAACTAAAATTCCGATTATACTCAGTTTCATTTTAGAAATGTGGATTTTTACAATAAATTTGTTATCTGTCTATTATCGTGGAAAAAGAAGAATGCTTTTCATATCTTATTTGTGTTATATTGTATAATTCATCTCGTGCTTGACGGTGAAGGAAAACATCGTGAGGAAACCTTCATGTGTCTAATTTCATTGAAACTATGCCACATGTGTATTCTACCAATCCGCATTGGAGCAGCGTGGTGGAATAAGCTCCAAACCTTCTCCTTAAAAGGGAGAGGAGGCCTTAGCCCAGCAGTGGGATTACATCGTGTCCTAACGTCCGGTAAATATGCCGTGACCGATAGTTTTATTAAAACCAACTCTTGTAAATAGCACTATTGAAATGAATACGTCAATATATATCAGACATATTTGTCGGAACGATAAATATGCCATTGCGACCAGCAGCACTGGTGGTAGGGCTTTGTGTAAGCTCATCTGGGTAGGTGCGCCACCCACTTATCAGATATTCTACCGCAACACAGCAGTACTTGGTATTGTTGTGTTTCGGTTTGAAGGGTGAGTGAGCCAGTGTAATTACAGCCACAAGGGACATAAAATCTTAGTTCCCAAGGTTGGTGGCGCATTGGCTATGTAAGCGATGGTTAAAATTTCTTACAATGCCAATGTCTAAGGACGTTTGGTGACCACTTACCATCAGGTCGTCCGCCTTCCTATTCTATAAATAAAAAGTGCTATTCTGTAACTCACTTCGTATCTCACGCTGTTCTGATGCGCGACGACGATGACGCTATTCTTGTTATATTATTACAGTCAACGTTGCATATCATTTTCTGCAGTGAATATTGTGTTTGTTTTTACAGAATAGCTCTACAGATATGACCCAGCTCTAATTTATTTAACGCAAGTCTCTTCATAAGTCACCTTGGATATGCGATAATGCGATAAGTGTGCATGTCCTAATAATCTTAATATAGTTATACAGTCTATAAAATATATCTAATTAAATTTTATCTCTTTAAATAAGGGTTATTATATAAATAAATAAATACTCATTAGACTGTAATTTAAATTATTTAAAATTTGTTATGTGTATAGATATCATTCCGTATTATTTACGCGGTTGGTTAATTAGTATATTTATGATGTAATTAATTATTCTATAACGATAACGTGTAAAGAAGAACATGTGAATCTTAACCGATGATCGTGGGTTCAAACCCGGGCAAGCACCACTGAATTTTCATGTGCTTAATTTGTGATTATAATTCATCTCGTGCTTTACGGTGAAGGAAAACATCGTGAGGAAACCTGCATGTGTCTAATTTCACTGAAATTCTGCCACATGTTTATTCCACCAACCCGCATTGGAGCAGCGTGGTGGAATAAGCTCCAAATCTTCTCCTCAAAAAGAGGAGAGAAGGCCTTTAGCCCAGCAGTGGGACATTCACAGGCTGTTACGGATAACGTGTATGTGTGTCAGTCGAAAAGTTTCTTGTGGGTATTTCACCGTTTAAAGATAAAACACGATGCTGTAAGGTACTTAGCGCTCTGAGCTCAAAATCAATACAAGACGCGTTCTTCTGGAGGACTGACCTTTAAGTGACCTTCTTTTTATAGCGTTGCATCGGTTTATATTGAACGTTTTTAGAAGTGTGGTGGTGGTGTGGCTTTCTGTTAGATCGTCTGGGTACCAGCCACACATCAGATATTCTACCGCAAAATAGTAGTACTTGGTATTGTTGTGTTCCTGTTTGAGAGGCGAGAGTGTCAGTGTAACTACAGGTACAAGGGACATCTTGGTTCTCAAGATTAGTGGCGCATTGTCGATACATGTCATTTGTTAATATTTCTTACAGCGCCAAAGTCTATAGGCGGTGACTTATCATCAGGTGGACCATTTGCCCGTCCGCTTTCGTATTATATAAAAAATAGTACTTTTTATCGGGATTATCTATTAGTAGCAAATACGTCACGTAGTCAAATATAAATAGTTGTCTGTTATATCCCCACTGTTGAAGTCATAAATAATAGTTTACTTTTAAAGCGTCAATAGCGCAATGGTCTCCTAGCGACGTTAAAGGCCCAGCTTTGATCCTAAACCTTGTTCTCTTCGCTGGAAAAAATCATTTACGCGTTTCCGTTGAGGAGGGTATGTGGGACTTTCCAGCGCTGCAGAAATAAAAAACCAGCGGTACCCTTTCCGTCTTAACGAGGAGCGCCACGGGATCGCTTGCGCACGCTGCCGTGATGGAGATCGTGACCCATTGGACTATTGCCTCTTAATACAAGTTTTACGCTTAATTGGACATCTAAATAGAAATGTTAGTAATTACTTAAAAACGGCCGTTGCAATTATTAAGCGATAGCTTGTGGAAATGACTCACCTTCAAGTTTTAGTGTATTACCTTTTTGATTGAGATCGATAACACTTAATTATCTTGTGAAAGATTGTGATATTGGACCGCATATATTCTCGATTAGACTAATGCCTCTAATGGTATTAAAACCACTCCCCACTTATTTAACCCCCAATCGTAAAGGCTTTGTCTCAGACTTCGTATTAAATCAATATGTCTGTGTTAATTAAATTGACCTATTTTGTATTTAATGGCCGCAAATGGTCTACACCGAGCCGCCATTTTTTTTATATTCTTATTGATATATTTTTCTATTTTTTTTTTTTTTCCGCTTTAATTATTATTGAATATCTCCTTTTTTAATTGATATACGGTTCATTGAAATTTGTTATGCACGTATAAATCTAACTCATTTATACTGTTTACACATCTGTCGAGAGGCTGCGGCCAAATGAGAAGCAGCAACCTAAATTTTTTAAATTTTCTTATAATTAATTATATTTCATCTTCATGAACAAAATTATACTTGCAGCCATACTTTGATAGGTAATTCGGTCGAACCGTATTTCTCATGTTTCGTTATTAAATATATAATTTATAATGGCTCTGTGTATTCAAGTGTTACATGCAATTTTTGATAATGACATAAAACTTGTATAATAATTGGTGTTCAAAACAGACTTCGATTACAAGATTTTAAAAAACATAATATAATTATACTGGTGGTAGAGCTTTGTGCAAGCCCGTCTGTGTAGGTGCCACCCACTCATCAGATATTCTACCGTAAAACAGCAGTACTTGATATTGTTGTGTTGCGGTTTGAAGGGTGAGTAAGTCAGTGTAATTACAGGTACAAGGGACATAACATCTTAGTTCCCATGGTTGGTGGCGCATTGGCGATGTAAGCGATGGTTAACATTTCTTACAATGCCATCAGGTGCCACATATGCTCGTCCGCCTTCCTATTCTATAAAAATAAAATAAATAATAATTACACATTACGTAATATTTAAACTAGAATATTATCTTTATTCTGTGTCAAGATAACATGCGTATGAACTTTCTATTATAATAACAAAGAAGACGTTACTAAGCGGTTTTACTTTACGTTAGCAGAGAAGTAAAACAATTAATCAAAAAAGTAAAATAGGCCTTCTCTTCCTTTGAAGAAGGCTTAGAACATTCCGCGGCGCTGTTGCTGATACACAAGTGGTAGAATTTCAGTGTAATAATAAACATGCAGATTTCCTCGCGATGTTTTCCTTCGCCGAGCACGAATTGCATTATGAACAAATTAATCACATGAAATTTCAGTGGTGCTTGCCTGAGTTTTAACACGGGAACATCGGTTAAGAATCAAGCGTTCTAACCACTGGTCTATCTCGGCTGGGCTGGAACATCATTAATCAAAAAAATACATCAAATTGTTACATAATAAATCGTAAACTTAATATCTATGTAACGCTCGACGAACAGTCTCATCAATCACTTACGATAAGGATGTCAAATTGACACCCTAAAAAGATGATTCTGTTAAATATTGAACGAGTCAAGACAAATCAGTTATGGCAGACAAAGTAAGAACTAAATAATAAAAAATAAAACATATAAAAAAGGAAGTTGCGTTGCAAGAATTGCATATCAGCGGATTTTTCACCATTTACATTATCACCGGAAGTTGTGCGGTTTTATATAAAACCGAATCAGTTATTTTATTTAGTATCTGTAGAAGCCAATCACCTCCAATGTTGTCATTAATTGTTTCCTATTTAGTTATCTACCAACATACATACTGACCGTATTTATATAAGACATCTTTATTTATTATATAAATACGTATGATGACTTAGCATTCGATATTGATACTTAAATCTGCGATAGCATTTTTTGCGTTTGGTTTGAAAACCCAACACAGATTTTCAATGGTATCTTTTGTGGCTATGATATGACATTTTTTTTTAAATAAGTAGGCCACAATTATTAGCGATTATTACTTGTTCCTTATATAAAAAATGTGCCACCAATATTGGGAACTAAAATGTCTCTTGTGCCTGCAGTTAAACTGGCTCGCTTACCCTTCAGACCGTAACGCAACAATACTAAATATTGCTGTTTACTTCTACCTACCCAGGACGACCCAGACGAGCTTGTACAAGTTTACTTACCAGTAATAGTATTTTTGATGTAATTTCCGGGGTAATTGAATCAAAGGAAGTGTTAAGAATAATCACTTCCGACACTATATATACTCGGTAGCGAATCTAGGCATATCGATTTAAGAATTTGACAGATTCAATCAACGCCATCTATCGCTTCCGAATAGTAATGTACGCTATAATACAAGTATTCTTACTGAAATTATGATAAAATATATTATTAAATAAAACTAGTCTCGTCTATATCTAAACGGTTAAATCTCAATAATTTTTTATCACATTATTTACGTAAATGGATAAATTCGATAACTGTCTCTATCTCAATAACTGCATTACAAAAATTTGTATGTCCATAAAACATTTTGTCTGTTCGCTTTCTTCGTAATTACAGCCTTCACAGGAAAAACGTGACTCAGCTCATACATTCAGTATGACTGTATTCTCATAATGCGTTATTCAATTATGAGTTATTGATTACTAATCACTTGAGGATAAATACTGGATAGGTTTTTAAATATGTAAATAGACAGACAAGCAATTAAGGCACCAAATAGTAAATGGCCATCACCGACCATAGACATTGACGCTTTAAGAAATATTAAGCATTCCTTACATCACCGTGTTGTGATATCACCCCTGCCATAACATAACTATAGTAAGTCCTTTTTTTGAGTGGTGTTATTTATACGGGTAGGTTGCACCAATAAATAATGTGATCATGTCATTTACAAATGACATTCAATCTAAGGACAATTCTTTTTTTAAACCAATTAAATCCTTTGAATAGTAGTTTCCATTTTTTAAATTTAAACCAGTTTTCCAATTTAAAGTTACCAGTACCCAAAGGCTTAGATAATCTACCTGAAAAGATTTCAGTAGTTCGAAATACGTGGAGAATTAACACTAATACTCACATTAAACTTTTTCAGGAGATAAACAATGACCTGTTCGTTTCCTATAAACGGAAGATACGATAATTTATAATGCTCTTAATATATAGCGTCTTCTAGAACGTTATATCTATACGTGAAGATTTAATAAAGTATATTTATCTGATATATACGATATTCTGAGATAAAGTTTCAAGAAGTCAGTTTCCTTATTTGGTAGGATTTAGGTTTTAGCATCATATTCGATATCAATCATTATGGGAATGTCGTGTCAGTAATTCACTTGTTGTTACCTAGCGGCGAACAACCTCAATTAATTTTGACGTAGAATGTCAAAGTCAGTGGAATGACAAGCTGACATCTACGTAGTTTTTTTATTTCTAAGAATAACGGCTTTGTATTGCTTCGCTTGAATTTATTTTGCATCGGTTAGAATATGAATGAATTTGTTTGTCATGATTATTTCCTTTTTTTTTATCGCATAATCCACGATAGATACTGCAAAAATATACTTATATATGTATGTAAAAGTTTAAAGAGATTGAGATAGTTATTCGGCTAGAGGCCGAATATCCAGCGGCCGCATATTCGTCCTGTTGTATCGTTCTATGCTGCGACAAGCTTAGCGTCACATAGGTCAAGCAATTACGATGAGAACATCTACACATATTACAAAGTTTCAAATATACCTTTCAGCACCTCGCAGTAATGTCTAAAGATATATTTTTGTACTTTAATTAAATTTGTAAGTCAATTTTGTATTATTTATCTCACAATTTTTTCTTGCAGTTTATTAAAGATGAAAACGTAGTTTTAATATCCGGTATCTCGTCGGGTATTGCGTTAATATTTTATATCTGATCACAAAATAAGGCCGAAAAGGCTGAATATCCGTTTCATCTCTAGTTTTTTTAACGTAAAGTAAATTCAAACTTAACAAAATGCCTCCCGGCGTTTTTACAAAGTACAGAGATCATGAAAATGATAAAGCCGCGGTTAACAGCAGAAAAAGGAAATTTTCCAATAATTTCAATTTTATGATTTTATCAATGATAAACGATCGTGTTGTTTACTACACGTTTAATATGATGCGGTTTTCTTTTGAATTTTACTATCTTATCGAAATTTATATTTCGCTTTCACTTGCGTATGCGTTTAGTGACTTCATATTGTCTATATATATTAACATAATACAACTGTAACCGGGTTAGTGGTTTTGTATTTGTTTATTATTATAATTTTCTTTCATGTGCTTAATTTGTGTTTATAATTCGTCTCGTGCTTGACGGTGAAATGAAACTCCGTGAGAAAAATGTGTCTAATTTCATTGAAATTCTGACACGTGTATTTCACCAACCCAATGCGTTCTATTTTTTTTTTTTTTTTATAGAATAGGAAGGCGGACGAGCATATGGGCCACCTGATGGTAAGTGGTCACCAACGCTCTTAGACATTGGCATTGTAAGAAATGTCAACCATCGCTTACATATCCAATGCGCCACCAACCTTGGGAACTAAGATTTTATGTCACTTGTGCCTGTAATTACACTGGCTCACTCACCCTTCAAACCGGAACACAACAATATCAAGTATTGCTGTTTTGCGGTAGAATATCTGATGAGTGGGTGGTACCTACCCAGACGAGCTTGCACAAAGCCCTACCACCTTCTCAAAAAAGCAGAAGAGACCTTAGCCCACTAGAGGGACATTTACAGGCTGTAACTTTGCTTTACTTTATTATTATTTTTTACTGTTTTTATTGTTATCTACTTTGGAATTAAATGACTTAGATGGGGATCATTTTTATTCATCATTATAACAGCTGATTTCGATTAATTATATTTTAAATGACCCATTAAATTAATATAAAAATAGATTTTATAATTGCTTGTACACGTGTATTAATATAATTGTTTATATTTAATATCTAAACGATTTCAAGATAACTTGAGATAGTCGTTGCTTAATATTAGTTTTATAATAATCATTATCGTTTACTTGTATTATAACAATCACCTTGCATCCAACTTGCATCACCGTCGGTTCATCTCATCTGAGCTGTTTCTTTCCGAACTAGCAGTAGATTTTAGTAAGCCAACAATAAAATACAAGGCTTCTATATCGAATGAAGTATCAGAATTTGTAAAGAAAAACTTAAAATGTTGAGCACAAAAATTGACCACTTATAGAGTTTATTGTTATCGAATATTGTTCGTATAATTCGATAATCGTTATTATACAATAGTAACTATAAATAATGAACCGTTAAATTTTTACTTCACATAATTAAATGTGACGTCAAACTTACGTTTATAATTGGAACGCTTTTGAATTACGTCTCATATACAACTTTGACATAAATAAGCAGAACGAATCACCTTGACTACAGAACACGGACATAAGTGGGACAGCACATGACGTGACTCATACGACCGCTCATTTACTATATTAAAAATTTGTAATATAATACGATACAAAGTTAGTTCTTTTAAGGAAACTGGTCCACTCTTCTGGTGACCCAAGAGCTGGCGCTTACTTAGACTAAAGGCTGTCTATCTGGTGCAGAGAGGGAGTAATGCCAGGGTACAATGCCACAGGACAATATTTTAGACGGCGTGTTTTTTTATATAAATTTGTAATGTATAGTTTATTTTGTCTTATAATATTTTTATTTATTTAATTATGATTGTTAACATTAATCACAACGATTAATAAAAAGTTATAACGTTTAAAAAATACAATACAAATATGTATATATGTGTACAGGTAACTTTTGACATCCTATTTCTTGCTTGTCCAATTGATAGAATTCCACAATGAAAAAGAATTAAATAATCGGAAGCACTTGTCACATTGTGATCTATGTGAAGTTATCTTTGTTATTCGTACAGCTGGTCGTATCTAGAGGATCATACCTCTGTGACTCATGTATGTAACTCAAGGTAACGAAAACAACACGTGCCCGAGTATCTTAAATCAGGAAATAAAAATGTGATGGTTTTGTCTTCCTACTGCGACGAGGAGTAGCTGCGCAGGAGATATAGTGCACAAGTGAGTGTTTCATCTATATGTATGTGAACATTCTGTTTCCTTACTTATATTATATATTGAACGGCAATCGTATACGACTGGAGATTTCAGGCACAGGCAGGGTTGCCAACATTTTTTCCGATTATTTTTTTTTTTTTTGGAAGGTATGTGAAATATATTACACTCCAAAGAATATTGTAACTTTATAAATAAAAAATATATTTTAACATTTTGTTGTCAACTATAAAAGTACTATATACTAGATTATAATTATTGTTGATTAATAGCTTAATTTATCGTAAATAACTGGTCCTGTTTCTCTCTTCTCGCCACGAATAAAAATAAAGTTTCTTTGCGTACTATATATTTTTTTCAGTATATATAGTACGCAAACCCGATGCTATTACAATAAATTACTATATATTATAATGCGATTGGCAACCCTACATGACCAAAGGCTTTTTTAACATATTCAACTTCCAACTTCGGTGTCTTACTGAGGATTTTTTGACAGAAAACCCCAATAACTTCGCCTTGAACCCAAAGCCTCCGGGTCTATAGCCTTATAAACAAATCACTAAACCTTATTCATGTTTAAGTAATTAATCGATTACATCTATGAAGGTGTTCGAAAATCAAACAGTTTTGATAGTTTTTTTAAATCATTAATGTTCGTTAATCCATCGCAGCTGTTCTTTAAGAACCTTGTGAATAATTTCAAATTGTTACTTTGATAAACATTTCCGTGTTATGTAACGGTGTTAAAGGTACGAAAATCAAAGGCCTTATATTACTATTATGCTAGAAAAAGTTTACTCAAATTTAATCTCTATGTAACTTAAAATAAGAACCACACGTCCCTAAATTGTACCAATAACATTCGTGCGGATGGTCACGTAAGCTAACTCGAAACTAAATATTATCCCTCAATTAAAGCTTCATGCGAAAATAGATCGTATCTGTTTATATTAAGGGCTATTTTATCTAAATGTGTAAAGTAAAAGTGTAGATAAATGTGTATTTATATATTCAGGTAAACAAATTAACTGTAAACATACAGTTTTGATTATAACGATAATAATGATTGTTTATTCTTCTTGATTCTTGAGACGAGCTATGAATGTGTTCTCCTGTCGTTTGTTATATCAAGCGGTTTTTGACTATGGCCTGAAAATATTCTTATCGTCCGTGGTAACAAAACATATTATAATATAAAGATATTTGTATGCTGCGGTTAAAAATGAAATGTATCTTGCAGTTTTTGTGTGATTTATCTGTCTATGTACATATTATGTGTATCTATTGATCAAATTATTAGTCTAAATCTATTATTCAAATTTATTAGTCTCATTTATTAACTGAGTTTCAAAAAGGTTTTATTCGACGCGTATTGTTTTTTTTATTATTATTATTATAACGTTTCTTGCTGATTGCAATTTCTTTTTTAATATTTTTCATCTATACATATAATATAATTTAACATTGCAATTTGTGTTACATCGTTTCCTAATGTTTATTAGTCTTTGTCATTGACAAAGTAAATATGCGTACCTAAATTCTACATAACTGATTATATTACAAACACACCTGTACTGAATTAAATCGAATAAATACAATAAAAATACACTCTTTGAACAATTGATGACTTCAAGAAGTCAGATAAACGCATAATTATTTAATACTAATAATAATCCTTAATAATATTATAAAGCAAAAAATAACACTCAAAAAATCTCTCGGTCGCCTCAGCCATAACACTGAACAGATTTCGTTAAAATTATGTATGAATTTAGCTTGCATACTGTCCTTCCTGTCCTTAAGTAAAATAAATAAAAACAAAAGTTTCATTACTAAAATAATAATTAATTATCTATAGTGCTTCACGTTTTGTGTGTGCAAGGGAGTAGAGAACGGTGATGGTAAGGAGGCATAACGGCATACGAAAGCGTCATGCCGCTTGTCGCCACGGCACACGAGTCGGACTTACCACTAAGGCGCGCTAATAGATGTTTTATATCTAAAAAAAGCTAAGATGGCCCAATATTTCACATGCTTAATTTGTTTTCATAATTCATTTCGTGCTTGACGGTGAAGGAAAACAACGTGAGGAAACCTGCATGTGTATAATTTCACTAAAATTCTGCCACATGTGTATTCCACCAACCCGCATTGAAACAGCGTGTTGGAATAAGATCCAAACCTCCTCAAAAAAGGAGAGGAGCTCTTATCCCAACAGCGGAACATTTACAGGCTGTTAATACCTATCCACACATTTTTCACACACGGCCATCTGATCCCAAATTAAGCTTGTACAGAGCTTGTGCTATGGAAACCAGACAACTGATATACTACATATACTATTTTTCTTTTGTAAATACATACTTATATAGATAATTACAACTAGACTCAGGACAAACAGATATGTTCATGCAAACATCAGTCCTGGGTGGGAATCGAACCCACAACCTTCGGCGTGAAAGGCAAGCATCCACCAACCACGCCAACCGGCTCGTCTATTCTTATATGTCATTCAAGTACCTTAACTTTATTAATATTGCTGTGTTTCGTGGTTACAGCCGTGTTATAGTTAGTTATATTAGTTGGCGTTTGCGGTCCCTACTACGCTAGTAGTCGTAGCGAGAGCGAGCTGTATAGCTTATCGCTACGACGCTAATGACTTCATGACCTTGCTCAATAAATTGACTATATAACGCGAGAATTATTCAAATCGAATCTCAGACTACCAGACTCTGAGATTAGCGCGCTTAGCCTCACAAACGATCCTGCTTTATGATATTAAAACGGATTACATTAAAATAAAAAATCTAAAGATCCTAAATTACTTATGAGGGTCATTATATACAAAATTATTTATGTACTATGTAAAAGGAAAATAACCAAGAATATATATTTTATAATATATTTTATCATGACTGTCTTTTGTTTCTTCTCTTTACTATTTTATACAATTCAATGGAAAACATTAATTGGCTCCCTTTTCTAAATATTTTATTTTTAATGGTAACATATTTTGTATATTGCTATTGCTTACCTTAAGTGAATGAATAAATGAATAAATAAAGCAAGACATCTCAGACAGATCAAGATAGAACAGCATTTCCGGTGTCATAAACATATAAAGTACTCGTAATTTAAATTATAATTAGATGTTGTTTAAGATTGTCAGTAATATAAAGGCTGTTGAATAAATAATGTTCAACAATATAAGTAAAAAAAATAACGGTAGTTTATTTAGTGTGTTATTAATTCGTGTCCTCACTAGGGACTTTTAGGACGACCTTGACATTGATGTATACCTATACCTAAACTGCCATCTGCCGTGACTTTAATTACAGCTAATTCGACCTTTAGAGAACCGAATATATATACAACCTATTTCGTGCGGCTTCTACTGAGTATTATTGAAATCCCTATAATTTCTAGCTCAAGGTTCACTTATGTCTACAAATATAGACCTCCTTCCGTTGACCCCAAACACGGTCGGTAATATTATATTGTAATAGTATTCTATTATGTATTTTATTTTTTAATTTATATCGCCATCATCATCATCAATCGTTTTTCCTTATTCCAGTCACTCAGAGTCGGTAAACTGTACTTTTTCTTCTACTCATCCTCTTATCATATCCTCTGTAACACACACACACACACACACACACACACTCACACACGCACACACACACACACACACACGCACGCACACACACACGCACACACACACGCACACACACACGCACACACACACACTTTATTTATTTAAATATGTAAATATAAATGTTATAATTTATAAATAAAAGAGATGAAATAATGAAACATAATTTTAATTATAATAATAAATAATTTATAGTATTTAAAAAATAATTATAAACCTAAACATTCTCTTCAAGAGAAAAAAAGGCCTGAGCCCAGCTGTCGGACATTTATAAGCTGCTGCTATATTAGCACTTACTTCTACCCCTACTACCTAAATAATAATAAGAATAATAATATTGATTTGAGTAACTTGTGTTAACTTTGCTACAAATATGATCGATAATCATGACGTCATCTACTCCATATTCATGTAACTGACCTTTGTGTATAGAATATTTAAAGCGTGTACGTTACGCTGCGCTTACTACGTGATGGGACGCGTGTGCCAACTTATCTTGTTGTAGGTATACAACTAGCTATCCGTAAATACTTCCCACGCCTATGATTCACATAGCCTCCGGTTTTATCCTCGAAAGCAAGGAATCGAGAAATAGATTTATTTCAATCTACAGTACAGTGACAGCCTGTTAAATTAGACACATGCAGGTTTCCTCACGATGTTTTCCTTCACCGTCAAGCACAAGGTGAATTATAATCACAAATTAAGCACATGAAAACTCTGTGGTTCCTTGGGTTTGAACCCACGATCGTCTGTTAAGATTCACACGTTCTAACCACTAGGCCATCTCGGCTTAATCTACAATTCAATATTGATAACTTCAAAATATTTATTCAATATAGAAGCCTGCTCTTGCTTATTTATAATCAAAAACTTACCATCTGTTTTTTGACTTAATTTCGTAATTATTACATCAGTTACTTAATGTGACATACACCTTTTCACAAACTGAATTTTTTTTTTAAAGTAATAAACGTAACCAATCTTCGCATTCGTCTGCATATCTAGAATCGATAATAGGAATTATTTGATCGAATTTAATAGATCGATAATATATGTACATATGAAATTAATTGAGGTTGGTTAGGATTTATTGAAGTTTGTTAACAAAATATTAAAAGATGTCAGTGTTGCAACAATCAGAATTATCTTCCGTACGCAGCATGAATGCTTCGTACTAAAATATCATGATCTCTTTTCGAATAATTATACTTTTGAAAATTGCAAAATGTTAACGAAAATTTATTAACAATAAATTAATATCATTTATTTTGTAAAGATCAACTTTGAATTACAATTAAATTAAACTAAAAGTATTATAATTACTTTTTTTTATTATTTATGTCTATGAACGGTTGTGTAAATGTCATGAGACCCATTTACCTGGCCGCGTATCTATTTTATGAAAAAAAATTAAATCCAATATAACTTATCCTATGTTGGTTCTGAAACAATACATTATTATAAATTCAGTCTGTTTGGCTCTAAGTAAAGCAGGTGAGTACAAACAAACGAAATTCCCTTAGTAATATTAGTATAGTGACTTGAGTTCTAAAACAAATGAGTGAGATAATTAATGCTCAAAGTTAAGGCAAGTCAAGATCGTTAATTACCTATTCCCTAAGGCTCTTGTAATTATGATCACGCGATATAATATTTGTAATTGTAAACAACTCTGACGTCACGGCTTGATACTTGATTTCCATAAAATTTTATTACACAACTTTTGTTTTATGACTAGCTGGCTTCCTACTATATAAATAAATAAAAAGGTCTTGCAACTCAGTACCTGTCGCAGGTATGAAACTGTAGCGTTTGAAAAGTTACATGAAAACGTTGCACTTAAATTTGACGTTAAATGTTTACTCAATGTTCAATGAAGTTTTCTTCGATCAAGTTATATAAAAAGCACAGATAATACATATACATTTATATATTCTTTTTAGTATGAGTAAAATGTTTTTTTTTTTTAGAAAATTATTTAATCTTCTGCACACAGCAAACGTTCTCTTCTAAGTGTTGTGGTTCATTTCTTGTTTTTCTGTCCTTTTGTTGTGCAATATAGTGCAATATAATGGTATTAAATATACGTCAAATATACTTAAAAACCACCATGTAAATATGTACAAGACGGTCTTATCAATACAAACTGTTATACCACATTTCTATTATTGTATTCCATTGTAAAACGCAGAGAGTAAAATGCGAGTTGGAAGTATTTTTTAGTGGCAATGACAGCGTCACCGGGTGGAAGGACGAGTACTACAGCTCGCAAGTTCTCCGACAGCGAGATATGTACCGTCGGGGATAGTTTAGATTACGGGAATCTAGAATGCGTTCCGTTTCATCGTCTATTGATCGATGCGCCGCCCGCGGTCCGTGTCCCCGAATGCCGAGCATCGACGGTTTTCTCAACCGGCCAAATTCAACAGTCGCTAAATCGCCTGTGAATTTTAAATAGGTATTGCCTATCGGTGGAATATATTTAATATCTTTGTCATAAATTTATACACTTAACATAAGTAAATGTAATTTCTCTGCCAATTATCTTCATTTCGCAGAATGCTAAACAATTATAGGCGAAAAAATCTCTTCCGTTATATACTTACATTTGTGATGTCTTATTTATTTCAAAATAATAAAAAAAAAACAACTGACATATTAATGACATTGACAACTGCGTCGTTGTTATAGTTGGTATGTAGTCTGATTGACTGTAGATCATGGCCCATAAAAATTTACTAGAGTTTTCCTGTCCTAATCCTAATTATATTGTGTTCTTTTTTGTTTTGCGTAATTTTTATTTTCATTTCATGAATGAGATTCGAAAATAGAAATGACTAAAGTTTTATTGACGTAACTAAATAAATATTTTACGTTATAGTGCGTCATTAAAGTCTATTTCTAGTGTTCAAGACAAGACTTTGATCGGGTCTATTACGATAGTTTTGGTTCATTAGAGTTTGAAATTATATCAAATTTAATTGTTAGATTCCATGGATACAGATAAAGTATACATTCTAGAATGCCTTCTGTTTAACTAGTAAGATTAACTAATTGGTTGTATTTATTTATTTTAGTCTTTAGTGTTTATCACATAAGTTATGTAAGATTAAAAAATATAATATAAATATAAATCTATTTTCCCTAATTTATGTATACAATAAAATTATGAAATATTTGTGGTTGTATGTTTTTACGCCCACGGTCTTGTAAAGTGACAAAAAATTATAATAATAATAATAGTAATGTCCTTGGAAAGCACGTAAAGTCGTTGGTCCTGCGCCTGAACTTTTTCCGGTCGTGTCGGATTGTCGTCCCATCAGATTATGAGAGTTAGGGAATAGAGAGTGCACCTGTATTTGCGCACACACTTGTGCACTATAATATCTTCTGCGTAGTTGGCTAATCTCTCTTGAGATTGGCCGCCGTGGCCGAAATTGGTCTGGAGGACATTATGTGTAACGTATATTTTTGAGAAAGGAAGAGCTTGTGGATAATGAAAAGTTACATTAAAAATTTACTTACTTTTACTTTCCAATACACTTTATTAAAATATGTCTTACTAATATACTACTATATCCTATATTGAAATTTTACAACGACATTAATTACTTATTTCGTGTTAAGCAAATCGATTGCGATTACAAGAAAACTAATGCAATAATTAACTTGGACAAAAACAAGCCCCACGCAAATTAGTAAGCTCGTCTTATTAAAATTCATGAGGTTTTAGTATTTAAACCAAATATGATAAGGGCGAATATGGCATGATGTTCTTAGAGGGTCCATAACCAGGTAAGTCTTCATAGATCCAAGAAGGTGATTTATACTGTTTCATTAAAATTATTGGCTATACGATTATGAGCTTTATATCCTGTTACATGGAAGTCAATATGGGTTGTATAATGTTTTGAAACAGCAGTGCCAATTCCCACGTCGTCGGTGGGAATGTCATCGATGCTTCATAGAGCATGTGGTTATATAAATTGCGTTTCATCGTTGACCGACTTCTGAGATATACAGTAAAGATACAATTATTCATCAATTATATTTCAGCATATTTTATGTTGAAATATAAATATGTTTTAGCTATGTAAAGTCCAGGTCCGCTTTTACAACAAAAACCAATTAGGTCGAAAACATACGCAATGTAAAGAAACTACCATGTAATATGCCTTTAGGTAACTCGAAATTATCATTATTTTAAAGTTTCATTACAATCGGTGAGTGGTTTTTGCATGAATCGCGAATTACCACACTCCTCCTGTACGGATTGGTTGATATAAATGTATAAACAAAAGTCTAATCCATGCATGTTTTTTTTACCTTCGACTATGAGATGAATAAGACATATTAAGTATGAAACTTAGGTGTTTCTTGCCTGGATTTAAACACGCAATCTTCGTGAAATTCTCGTATTCTAAGCACTGAGCCACCTCGGCTTTCATCTGGTTACTTAGCGATTATTTGTGACAACATGTGATTACTTCTAACAGAAGCTGATTTTCTTTATTTCCTTTTTATCTTCAGGCCACTGACTTTTATTAACCTTTCCATAATTCTTTTTGAGAGGTTCGCGAATAGGTCAAATATCTGACTGAGCTACACAAGCTAATTTAGAAAACATGTCCAAACAATAAGAATCAAATTCGTGTAAACATTCCAAAAAGCCAAATCTTCTGATGTCGTAATAAACAATATGTACTAAAATATAAATATCAATAAAAGGAAGAATAGCAATTGATATGAAAATTGATAAGCAAAAAGTAACTTTGTCACCTTGAAATAAAGATTACAATGTTTTTGTAATATAATATTGTTTATCTACAGCTAATATAGAACTATGATTCATAAAACCATTGATGTTTACTAGAATAATTAAATTAATTTCGCTACACTTGCTTTCAAGTAAATATTGTCTTTTATTTATTTTATTTATTTATTAAAGGATTGCTAGCGGATGTCACATAAATAATATCTTAATAAATTATGTACTAAAACTAGGAACATGTTATGTACACCCATTTGAAAGCAAACACTGCGCGCATAGTATTCTTGCGCCGCTTGCAATTTTATAAAAGTATTTAAATGTTTATATGAGTCGAGATAGTCCAGTGGTTACACGTGAATCATATCCTTAGATTATAAACCCAGGCAAGTACCACTGTCTGATTGACCATGAAATCAGTATCTATCAATATAGAGAAAAAAAATACAACATAGTCTATTTCTGGAGTAGGAGGAGGAGTTATGGAGTTAAACTCCTTGCTAGAACCGGAGGTAATTTTTACTGTAACCATCAATAATTCTACAATTAATAAAACGTATATAAGTTTTATATTTCCCGTTTTATCGCCAAATCTGCTTGTCTGCCTACGCACAAAAAATATAGCGACAGACAAAACTAATCGTTAAATCTCCACCATGATAAAAAAATCCTTCACGATAATTGTATCATATGCATTGTACGATTAAACACAATTTTTAAACAGTTTTTATTATATGTATATAAATAATTTTATATCTGTCTTCATCTTAAGACGCTTGTCCTTACAATGTACTTGTCATTAAAAATAAAATCATTAATATTAATAATTTCCTTCAAAGTCTTGGTTTATCGCTACCTCACCTACACACCGATTTGAATAAAGTATATTTTGATGCTGTCTTCAAAAATGTTATGAAACGCAGAAGCTCGCTGTCATTAACTAATATGAATTTACTTTATCACATAAATACGGGTTATTGAACTTTAAAAGTGTATCTAATTTTAATCTAATATAGGAAAACCTTGAAAAAGTAAATAATGATGAAGATAATAAAGAAATAAAACCATTACAATTATCAATAGTACGATATGAAGTCACGCTCTATATATTTATAATCAAAGTTTTTGTAGTGTTTATACTCATAATAAATACTTAAACTATTTCTATGAATAGTATATATATATTATATACTAAAGTGATTTAAATACCATTATAAAGTGTTTCATTTTTATTTATGACAATGGCAAAGACGTGTAGTTAATGAAATAGGTACAAATTTAATTATACATACGTAAGTTTATTAAAGGCAATACAAATTTCACTTTCTGATATTGTTTTCAAAAAATATTTTTATAAACATACAAGTATGTACGTAAGTATATTTTTATATATTATTTGTTAAAGAAAGAACAATCTCGATGTCGAGACGATTGTGGTCGATATTGAGGGAACGTGGCCTGTTTTCGGTAATCCATTTATCTAGAACAAGATTACGAGTATAGTCTTCGAAGCACTTTTAATATATTACAATTTTAGTTAACTATACTGTTTATAGATGAATAAATCAATATTTATTAACGGCTTGTTATTCGCCTAATATTATGATATATATTTTCGACTTGATAACGACTGGTGACCCGTTAAAATATCCCAATACATAAATAATTTCTAAACGGAAAAAGGTGATTTTTATTAAATAATCTTAATTAGTCGCGCGATACCTACTGTGCGTTACTGGTAACTAGAACGAGTATTATTCTTAATCCCGTATATTAAAAAACTGTCGACAACAACACACACAAAATCATTGGGTTCTATACATATATTTATTTAGCACGCATACTATAACAAAGTAGCCAGTAAATTTTGATTTCGTCTGTATCGTTCAATTATTATTATTTTTTAATCTCACATAAAAACTTCACAAAATGGGTATAATATAAACGTAATATAAACATAATCAAAGTGAACATTTATCGTCTGAATCGAATCGAGACTTTAATGAATTTTTGTTGTTTACTGCAAACACACGCTGCGTTGATAACAGTCACAAATTCATCGTCGTCATGCCCAAAGAATAATTCAATGAATTCCTCGGCTCTCCATTTCAGAGCTCATATGTATTTTCAATTATGTTTACGAAAACTGCAGCTTCTAATTCTCAACGGAACAAACATAATAGGGTACATATATTCTATATAAAACTCGCTGAAAATACAAGTAGAATCAACATTCGTTACTTGAACCGTTGCTTTTTAATATTCTTTTTAATCCTGTAACAATAGGATGATTTAAAATCGCCTAATACAGTATTTTTGAAAATAATATTAAGAGTTATATTATTATTACATACAATTAGTAAATTTACTAATTTTGTCACTGTGAGACTGCCTGCCCGAAGGTCCTGGCTTGCTTTCCGAGACACGGGAGTGTACACACTTCCAACTCTTACACTCCGGGCTGCTACTGAGAATTTTCTGACAAAAAAACCCAATAACTTTTTATTGCCCTGACCTGTGAATTGAACCCAGGACCTCCGGGTCTGCGGCCTTACATCAAGCCACTAGACCAACGAGGCAGTCAGTCGTTACACATATAAACTTAACAAACTACGCAGCCTTAGAGTTACGAACTCAACGTTTCTCTGACGTTGCGAATGTTATGCAATACACGATTGTTGATATTTACGTACGAAACGACGTACAATATGTCTTATCGTTTATGTATGTTTACGTACAGACATGCGTTGACAAGATACTAAAATTTATAACTATCACTGATACTAAGATTAATTGGTTTATTTCACATGTACGTCAAAGGATATCGTTAGCTTTTGTATGATATATATAGCGGGAAAAAACCCTCTAGAAAGTTACTTGGATCTTCAAGTAAAGTAACAGCCTGAAAATGTCCCGCTGCTGTTTTCCTATTTGAGGAGTAGGCTTGTAGCTTGTTCCTTCACGCTGTTCCAATGTAGTTTGGTAGATTTTCATCCGCCACTTGCAGGTTTTCTTGCAGTAAAACGGCACCACAATATAAGCACATGAATATTCAGTGGTGCTTATCCGGGCTTGACCTCGGTATGTTCGGTTAAGATTATCTTTGCCCAAAACCCTACCACCAATCAAACGTCAGAGAAAAAGTTATTGGTTTCTATAGGAAAAGAGCAATATTAATGTTCGAATAGTTGCGCGGGTGACCCTTGCGGGGGTGACTCTCAACGGAGTCAAAACTACTTTGCAGGAGATCCATACTACTTAGAATATCTTGATAAAAAAGAACTAATAACTTTCGTTGATCCCACCGTCCGTATTAAACTTAACAATATTCAAACCTGAGGCCTCAGCGGTACAAGTTAACAAGGTAGTTACCATTGGGAGCAACATTATTAAGCTAGGAATTTCTGTTCTTATATTATTATTGAATTTAGGTTACCATTAAGCCGAGTGACTGACCCTGTTTAACTATAAGTGCTCAACGATTATATTACATGTATAAAAGCATTCAATATGACCTACATCCCTTAAATATCGCTCCTACTTCTCTACTAAGATTTCCAATGCAAATATTTCGAAGTAATAATGATAAATATAGACGATGTATCTATGAATTGTGAATTTTGATACACTTATCGCCAATATCAGTTGCTAAGTGTAAAGAAATTTTTCCTCTAACAAAATGTATATCGCACGCAAGTACCAAAACTACTTCTAAACAAAGGAATCTTATCGTCGACACTTGAACGTCGTAATTTTCCGATTGACCGAATTACAAATGCGATTGTTATATTTAATTATAGCATACAAATATGTGTACATAGACGCAGGACGCATATGTATACTAACAGACTTATTTACACTAACTAGACTTCAAACTAACTGATTAATTAAAGGCCCACCCAAGTAGCCCTATGTGAGTAGTTGTATAATGCTGAATTCTATTAAAAAATGTTAAATATTAAAGTTTTACGGTTACTTATTCATTGTCTAATCTACTACCGACTCAGAAATAACTCAAACTCGATGAAGAACCAACCAAAAAAGAAGAAAGAAGAAACTCAATGGAGTTTTGTTTTTAAATAATTGTTGTTTAAAATTAATACATTTACATATATTTTTATTTAAAACTGCTTAAGGCGATACTTTCATTCCCAATACGTGCTATCTTTTATACAGTTTAAAATAACTTTAAGCGAACATTCCTAGCATACGTCCCATAATTATTGACCAGCAGCATGGATTTATTAACAAGAAATCAACTGAAACTAATTTGTGTGAATTCACTGACTATGTTTTGACTGCAATGGACAAAGGATATCAGGTGGACGTTGTGTACACCGATTACTCCAAAGCGTTTGACAAAATCTCTCATTCTATCTTAATAGCAAAAATGGAGTTCATCGGTGTACATGGTGACCTCCTTAGATGGATCAAGTCATATTTATTGAATAGAAGTCAAGCCGTTACTGTGAAAGGATATTGCTCATCTTTTCTACCAGTTCCATCTGGAGTCCCTCAAGGCTCACATCTTGGACCACTGTTTTTTAATATATATATAAATGATGTTGTTTCGGTATTTGCATCTTCTAAATTTCTATTATATGCTGATGATACAAAAACTTATAAAATTATTAAGAGTGTTGATGATTGTATTAGTCTGCAAAAAGATTTGAACTTACTTAGCGATTATTGTACTACCAATTCGCTGTTTTTGAATATAAAGAAATGTAATTGTATAACATATACCAGAAAAAGAAAAGTGATCATTTACAACTACCGATTTAAGGAAGATGATATAAAACGTGTATCAGTGGTCAAAGATCTTGGAATAACACTCGATTCTAAACTTCTTTTCGATGAACACATAAATTCCATAACTTCTAAAGCGTTTCGTATGCTAGGATTTGTGCTGAGGATTTCCAGAGAGTTTAAGCGTGTTTCAACTTTTGCTCTTTTATATAAATCATTTGTGAGACCTATTCTAGAATACGCTTGCACTGTCTGGAATCCACGGTATAGTAAATATATAGAATTCATCGAAAATATTCAGGAAAAGTTTTTAAAATATTTAAAATTTTCGTCTATAAATAATTTGAATCAAATAGAAAAGATACCGACAACTGAACAGAGACGACTTGAACGTGATATGGTGTTTTTATATAAATTGATCCACAACATATTTGATTCCCCTTATCTCCTTTCTAAAATAAATATCAAGTGTCCTCGCCCTGGTAGTCGCAATAAATCTATTTTTGATTTTCCATTGACAAAGACTAAATATGCAGCAAATGCATTTATTAATAGATCATCTAAACAGTACAATAAAACATTTATTGAATGTGATATATTTCATCTCTCCCTTAAAAAATTCAAACTGCAAGTAAAAGAAATATTATACTCTCAAGAGCCTTAATTTACTCATGCATTTTTAATTAATTAATTATAAATTGATTATTTATTATTAATTATGTTTTCTTGATTTAAAAATTAAATTTATATTAAATTAAATTATATAAATGAATTATATAATTTCATGCACCTATTAAATATAAAAAATGTCTTGTTTTGTAATTACTTATGATTAATTTATAAATGGAAACTGTTTTGGTTTATGAATTGTTTTATATTTTTTATTTTATTGTAATTATTTCACTGTTTGTTTCCTGTACACTAAATAAATAAATAAATAAATAAATAAATTCCTTAACGATTTTTGAAGTGAATCTCGAATCGGCATACGTCATGACATTCTTAGGCCGGTGTGTGGCACGTAATTATAAGAAAAATATCTGGTAATATAAAATTGTTGTTTAATAAATGGTCACAAATGTAATGTGTTTATAGGCGTATCAGTAGATACGTCAGGTAAATATATCTTTTGTTATAATTCAAACCAAATAATAATTCAAACGTAATTAAAAATAAACGGCGATCCGTCGATGTCCTCCAACCACGATATGGATGTCCGTTTGACGTTCCGCCAGAGTGACAGCAACAAAAGTATGCTATCACTCTCGTCTCAAATTCTACAGTCAAAATCATTAACGGCACCGCAGTCTCGCCGACATGTTCATTATATTGCTTGTAAACAGAATCACGTGGTACTTTTATATGTCAATATTTTGTCACGTTTCTTGGTAATTTATATTCGTATTATTCAACAGACAACTGATAGAAGAATCTCTTATTTTTATCTCGAGTAAATTAAAAATCGTTCTATTGAGCTTGGTTAATAATATTTGGAGCTATGTAAGGTAGTTGAAGATATAAACAAAGCTGTTTCATTATTCATAAAAAAGGGAATACTTAAGACATTACTGGTGGTAGGGCTTTGTGCAAGCTCGTCTGGGTAGGTACCACCCACTCATCAGATATTCTACCGCAAAACAGCAATACTTGATATTGTTGTGTTCCGGTTTGAAGGGTGAGTGAGCCAGTGTAATTACAGGCACAAGGGACATAAAATCTTAGTTCCCAAGGTTGGTGGCGCATTGGCTATAAGCGATGGTTGACATTTCTTACAATGCCAATGTCTAAGGGCGTTTGGTGACCACTTACCATCAGGTGGCCCATATGCTCGTCCTCCTTCCTATTCTATAAAAAAAAAAAAAAAAACAAGATTTTATGTGGATGGGTAACTAGCCTTGCCCCTCAACTTCGTCCGCATGAACTATCTGGTTACTTACTGATTTATCGTGTATTTAATTGCGTGTAATATCATGTCTTTTAAACGATCTGAAACAACATAATGGATTGAGTTTTAAACCTCCCGCTTAAGGAAAGGGGAGCCTAACAAGAATATTTATAGACAAAAAGTATGTTTGAGAGCTCGCGGTGTTTTTGTAAAGAAAATCTAATCGCATAATATAGTTTATACATAATACAACTATATTAGCTAAATATACTATAAATTTTAAATCGGCTTAGGAAAAAGCAAATGAAATAAAAAATGCTTATATTTCGCATCAAAACAGTAGTCTTTGTGGTTTCTCGAATTTTTTTTAAATAATAACAATGAATATTTATATGTAATTTTATAGATAAAAAGTATGTTATAAAAAATTGTACTTTGTTCATGTTTACGTTGGCACCACATAAAATATACTAATGAACTCATATTACAGAGTAAAAATTTGTTTAAAGTACCTTAATTACATTATTTTAATTTTTACCGAATAAAATATATTATTAAGTGTATTTTTTTATAGTATAGGTAGGCGGACGACCATTTGAGCAACCTGATGGTAAGTGGTCACCAACGCCCATAGACATTGGCTTTGTAAGAAATTTAAACCATTGCATACATCGCCAATGCACCACCAACCTTGAAAACTAAAATGTTAAGCCCCTTGTGCCTGTAATTACACTGGCTCACTCACCATTCGAACCGTGACACAACAATACCAAGTACTGCTGTTATACGGTAGAATATCTAATGGTTGGGTGGTACCTACCCAGACGAGCTCGCACAAAGCTCTACCACCAGTAAAGTATTAAAATTAGTATTAATTTATATTGTAATTTTAACAAAATTAAAAATATCATAACAATAAATAATACGAAATTTATATTACTATTTGCCTAAAATATTTCTTATAATATTGTCTACATTACAAATAAACATCGATAAGTATATGAAATAAATATAGCTAGCCAATGTAACAGTATGCTACACGCTTCATTAACTACGTACTTATCGTTGAGTATGTTGCTATTTTTGTAACATCTCGGTGGGGTCGGATATACATAGCGATAAGAAACACAATAAAACATCGTTCATGACATCTAATCAGCATTTGTAATTAAAAGTCGTTCATAAGATTATCACCTTTATGTTTATACAATAAGCGCCGTTTTCGTCCGTCTGAAATAAGATGCATCGCAAATGCTTATGCTAATTGGTATCGGTATCAAAATGATGTAATACAAAGGAAAATGTATCGTATTAAGTACGTTATTGAGGTATTAATCTTAATTTAAACAATTAAAACTTAAACAAACGGCTACAGTAATAACCAACGCAGAATTCAAAATGTTTAACACGTGTCTTGTAACCGAATATTATTGGTTCAAACACGGGCAAGCTCCATTGAATGTGTGTGCTCCATTTATGCTTAATAATTCATCTGAAATCCCACTGTCAAATGAAAATCTTCCACACCTTTTTTTATAAAATTAGTCGCCTACGGGCACGTGATGGTAAGTGTTTACCATCGCCATCTCGACTCTTACATTTAGAAAGAATCATCTTTAAACATACAAAATTACATGTCTATGCTGTTTAACGTTGACGAGTTCTTTCGTCTGGAGACGATCCTGAATGTAGAATCAGGTCATCCTAACCGTAAAAATGCATTGTCATCGAAACTTAATTGAATTTCAACCGCATATGATTAGTGGAAGTGGTCGTAATTCAGTTTGCTAGATTTCACCCAAACGAACTAATGAACAAACATAACATTAACTATTAGCGTATACATTAAATATTTATTAAGATATAGAGGAATAAAAGAAGTACCATTAATGATGTTTTTGTAATACTAAAATTAATATGCGTTCTAAATATTAATTGACTTATAATGTATGTAACAAAAGATAATAAGTTTCCGTTAAACACTATGTTTAATATGTGGATAGTCATGACACTAAATTATATTGACAAGGGTCTTTAAAAGTGACGACTTGACCTTGTTTGAATAATTGATAGATAACATTATATATATATACATACGGTTATATGTAAACGATAAGACAAATGTTCGGATGAAACGAAAACTATGCGAGTTTCTTTGCGGCCACGTCAGCTATATCACAAAAAATATTCAACATATTGACATATATATATCAGATTCTATAAGTTAAATAATATGGAAGCTTCACAAATCGGATAAGATGTTTTTGTGTGAAAACGGTAAAAACAAACTAAACTTACCTCCTTAATAATATTAGTATATATATACATATATATATATATATATACATACATATAATATACTTAATAATGTTAGTATGTATATTTGACGCCTATCGTTTCACTTACATTTATTTTTTATAGAATAGGTAGGCGAACGAGCATATGACTTCGAGCAGCCTTGAAACTAGGATGTTATGTCCCTTGTGCCTGTAATTACACTGGCTTACTCACCCTTCAAACCGGAACACAACAATACCAAGTACTGCTGTTTTGCGGTATAATATCTGATGAGTGGGTGGTACCTACCCAGACGAGTTCGCACAAAGCCCTACCAGTACATAGTCATATATTTACATAAACGTAATCATAACGAGGAAACCGACACGTTGGTAATCTGTCTCATGTATCCACCAATCAGCACTGAATCATCGTATCGAAATAAGCTCCTAACCTTTTCCTCAAAGGTAGGCCCAGCAGGTGGACATACGGGCTTTTACTTTTTTACTTTGGGAATTGTTCGATAAATATAAATAAATATTTGTCGAGTCAACGTTAAATTACTCCATAAATGTTATCGGTATTTAATATAAAAAATAGGTGTTACAAATTGTTCCATTTTAATCTTCCAGTTAAGCGTAATTCTTTGTGTAGAAGTGGGTATTATAATACCACAAAGGTCAGGATCGCATCTGCAACTATTACATATCTAGGCGGCCTCTATATCATGAAGCTATCAACGCTTAAAGTTTAATTCTTTCTCAATCAACCTTGATACTGGTACACGTAATTACAGAGCTATTCGAAGGTGGAATGGCTATAACGTGGGGAGTACCCGAAAATATCTACCCAGAGCCTCAACCACCATTACAAAAATGTGTATAGACGCCGAACCGTACCGAAACGTAACAGCCTGTGAATGTCCCACTGCTGGGCTAAAGGCCTCCTCTCCCTTTTTTGAGGAGAAGGTTTGGAGCTTATTCCACTACGCTGCTCCAGTGCGGGTTGGTGGAATACACATGTGGCAGAATTTCAGTGAAATTAGACACATGCAGGTTTCCTCACGATGTTTTCCTTCACCGTAAATCACGAGATGAATTATAATCACAAATTTAAGCACATGAAAATTCAGTGGTGCTTGCCCGGGTTTGAACCCACGATCATCGGTTAAGATTCAACCGTTCTTACCACTGGGCCATCTCGGCTATAGACGCGTATATAAGTATAGACGCGTGACCTTTGAATTTATCAGCTATGTACTTAGATTGGATTTCTAACTAGTTTTTTAACATCGGATAACGGTAGTAGGTAGTAAGGTCATTGATATCGGTACTTTATTAATAACAAGGAATAACCGCGGCATTGCCAGTGTGGAATTAAATGTGTGACGAAAACACACAAGAAAGTCTTTAGCTTTATTATATTAATATCGATTAGAACTAATGGTTTCTTATACTACGCAGTGAGTTGGTTTTATCGCCAAACCCGTTATGATCTGTAAACCAAACATCATTATCTTATAAACTACATATAATTAATTTAAAATGTCTTAATTGTACATCGATTTCATAAAATTGTATGTTAAAAAGCCACACACACAATTTGAATTTGATTAACGGTCTATAGATCTAAAAAAATATCATCAATTACTAATTTATTATTCTACGGAAAAAAAAAAAAAACTAAATGTTATATAAAGATTGTTGACAGGAAATGTGATGTAACTTGCTTATTTTACCGTTTGCTTAACTTGAACTAATTGTTCAAGGTTAGTTTTTGTGACTAAAAAAAAAAAAAAAAATTATTTGTTATTAATTCGAAGAGATCATTTGATAAAATAAACAATATGTATTTTTTTTTTGATTTGGGAAACATACAGCATAATATAACACATAAACATATGATAACAAAATAAGTCTCACATAAGCCAACAAAGTTTCCACTTTAACATTGAAACATGGAATGAACCTAACTAGAGCAAGTTATTTAGCAAGTATTAAAGTATATAAAGTAAAGTATTAACAAGTAATTTAAAAAGCAGAACAATAAAAAACATTAAAAAACGATAACATTATTATAACAAAGTGAATTTGAAAATTCTTAAGCGTCACACGTTTCAATACAGTGAAGGCTTATTAAAAGGTATTCAGCTTATTACAAATATCTCCGATTTCTCATTTTAACAAATATCCTTCAACTTGAAGCCTTAAATGACAAGTAAAAATACTATTTTTATCTAGTAATTCACCCGTGATTTTAAGTATTATATAATAATGAAATATGTAAAGGTAGGGCTTTGTGCAAACCAGACGGTTACCAACTCATCGATATGCTACCGCCAAATAGCAATGTTTAGTACTGTTATGTTCTGGTTGGAAGGGTGAGTGAGCCAGTGACATAACGTCTTACTATTCAAGGTTGGAGGCGCATTAGCGATGTAAGGGATTGATTATGAGTGAAGACTTTGACTATGGGTGACGATAACCACTTACCATCAGGTGGAATTATTTTGTCAAAAAAAGATAACAATTTTCGTTAATCTCATACATTTTTGTTCACACCATCGTATTTTTTTTTTGTTTTATATTACAAGCTTTCATGAATATTCGATTGTAGTAGTACTACGACCTACTAACCTCGCTAGTTGAGGGGCGCAATCAATAGTATGAAGTCGACAGTCCACAGGATACGTCGCGTTCTTGAATTGAAATCTTTTTCTGACAACGAACAAAACTTACCGACACTAAAAAACGAATACTTAATAATAAATAATCAATTGAATGTCTCAAATAAAATAAACAATATTTACATTTTTTTATTGTCACAATAGTTAAGCGGACTGGCAGATGAGGTGGCCCGGAAGTGGTTAGTGGTCACCACCGCCCATAGCCATTGACACTGTCAGAAATATTGACCATATCTTGCAAACCAAGACGTTATGTGTCTGTTGTTTTTTTTTTATAGAATAGGAAGGCGGACGAGCATATGGGCCACCTGATGGTAAGTGGTCACCAAACGCCTTTAGACATTGGCATTGTAAGAAATGTCAAACATCGCTTACATAGCCAAAGCGCCACCAACCTTGGGAACTAAGATTTTATGTCCCTTGTGACTGTAATTACACTGGCTCACTCACCCTTCAAACCGGAACACACCAATACTAAGTGTTGCTGAGTGGCGGTAGAATATAAAATGAGTGGATAGACATATAATAAGAACATTATTATAATTTCATTAAAAACCTTTCAAATTGAAATATTTTCTTGATACTGACATTCTACTTTCGAAATATTAAAAAAGTACTTTACATTTTTTTTTAAAAAAACCTTCATTGCGACTCGCAACTCGCAAGGAATTTTATGATGACATTTATATTAAAAAACAAAGATTACTGTAGACAATATACGTTTTTTTAAATAATATTTTTCGTCTTCGCCGTTACTTAACGAATAGACAGATACTCTGTTCTGGAAAATTAATTCGTATAAATATCTATGTAATTCATAGATTTGTAAGAATACTATTTAATTTTAAACTTGTATCAGCAAGAAAAAAGCCGAGATTGCCTAGTGGTTAGAACGCGTGAATCTTAACCGATGATCGTGGGTTCAGAGCCAGGCCAGCACCACTGAACTTTCATGTGCTTAATTTGTTTTTATAATTCATCTCATACTTGACGGTGAAGGAAAACATCGTGAGGAAACCTGCATGAGTCTAATTTCACTTAAACTCTGCGTCATATATGTTCCACCAACTCGCATTGGAGCAGCGTGGTGGAATAAGCTCCAAACCTTCTCCTCAAAAAAAGAGGAGGCCTGAGCCCAGCAGTGGGACATTCACAGACTGTTAAATTGTATCAGCATACTGATTGAATATTGAAAATGAAATTAATGTCAAGACAGTATTGTCTTAAGGCTGCGCGTTGAATCACATTAGTCCCATTCCACAAGTGTATAGACTTTTAAAGCCCAGGTATTTTAAACTCAAGTCTTGTACTTACGACGTACCAGCTATATATGTTTTGATAGTAATATCTGTGGCCTTACCCGCATTTTTTATGCCTTACCGATGAAATGACAAGTAAAAGGCCTACTTTTTGAATTACTTTGCTCTTAAATTTCAATGCAAGGTAAGACCGAAATTATGTGTGATATGTAGAGAACGATTATGTTATCCTCGGCTGCCGATCTCAAGAGATACTAGCCAAATGCGCAGGACATATTATAGTGCCCAAGTGTTTGCGAAAACATTGGTGGACTCTTTATTCCCTGACTCTCATCATCCGATGAGACGGCATATCTGACACGATCAGAAATAACTCTTTCCGGCTTTATCTGCTTTAATCGGCCCGACCTGGGGGTTTGAACCTAAGACGTCGGGATGGGCGGTCTTATATCTAGCCATTACACCACCGAGATTATGCGGATGTATAGAATTTCGTGTCCAACCGAAGTGGAAATGACATTTTAATTATATGTACCTACATTTGATGTAAACATATATGGCTTATACCCAACAATGGATACTTTTTTTTTACATTATTCACACACGGCCATCTGATCCCAAACTAAGCAGAGCTTGTACTATAGAAACGAGACAACTGATATACTGCATATACTATTTTTCTTTCGTAAAGCTTTGACTGACTGATATTTGACCTGAAAAAGGAAATAACTGCAATCTGATTGTACAGAAGTAATGTAATCAAAATACACGCACGATTCGTAATGTAGATTTTGACTAAACTATTTATATACAATAACCTATTTTTTACTATGGGCCACTTGATGGTAAGTGGTCACCAGCGCCCATAGACATTGGCATTGTAAGAAATGTTTACCATCGCTTACATCACCAATGCTCCACCAACCCTTGGAACTAAGATATCCCCTGTGCCTGTAATTACACTGGGTTACTCAATACCAACACAATAACAAGTACTGCTGTTTTGCGGTAGAATATCAGATGAGTGGATGTTCCTACCCAGATGAGCTTGCACAAAGCCCTCCCAGTAGTACCTCTATGTATGTCTTTCATTCCCTTGCTGTAATATATATGTATGCCATTAATAAACTATCGAAACGAAGATAAAGCTTTGTAAATTGCCTTTTTACACGAATGCTTATAAACGGAGTGTAATTTTTTCGGGATTTATGTACATAATAATATGTATGAATGTGAGTTTTCTCTCTACCATAATTTTAAATACCTGAACAGATTCCGATATTTAGTTTTCATTAGAATCCTTACTTTATCGCGTAACATAGGTTAAAATTTTGTTTGAAAAAAATGTGGCAGTATGGCAGACGAGTTTTTAATCGTCGTTTAATTGCTAGATTGTTTTCTTGTAAGTAACAATTTTACAACATACAATTTTATTTTATTTGTGATATTAAACAAATGTTTACTAGAATCCTTTAAACACATATGGAAATTAATTAATAAAGTTTGTTTCCAACTTTTAAGTATATATTTGGCAAGTACACCTTGTACAGTCAACAACAAAAACATACGTGTAACATATAAATTGTAATAGCTTTTAATATCTTCAATAACTATATCTTAAAATTAATAATTATGTCAAGTTTTCACGCATATATTATATTGCTTGGAATAACAATTAATATCATTTTTTAATTCGGAAACGTCGACTTGTTCGATGTTTTGAAATAACTTGTCTTATATATTATTATATATCCACGCCTACTAGCCTCGAAATATTGAAATATGTCACCAGGATTATAGAACTGATACTAAGAAAACTATTTAAATTTAAATGATAAATCTTTACCATTTTAAATTAAACTTAATATTATTTTATTGCATATTAAATAAATTTTATATACAGCGGCGCTTTGTTTTTGCTGTCTGTACATTATTTTAGTTACTAGCGGTACCGGCTCGGTTCGGTGCCGTGGCGTCTTGCCAGCTCCATTCTAACGCACCTTACGAAACATGTGATCGGCGAAGACAATTTCGACCGTTTATTTACTTAAGGGTCCGTTCACACAGACCGGCTCGGAGAGGAGAGCAGATTTTTATCACGTTGGAAACAGTGTTTTGAGTGATTGTAGTAAAGTTTATTTTTGCATTTGCACCTTTTTTGTCATTAAAAATGCCTGAACGCGCTTCGTGTGAAGTAATAAAAGGAGCCGACCGGCTCCGCTTGCGTGCTCTTTCTCGCTCGCACCCGCTTTCAGATCTCTTCCAGCCGGTCGATGTGAAATAGTTGGCGGCTCCGCTCCGGCCAATTCCAAGCGTATACGACCCGGTCTGTGTGAAAAGAAAAAAGCAGGCCGATGCTCTCCGAGCCGGTCTGTGTGAACGGACCCTAAGCCGCCCCGGGTCTATTGTCTACGGTCTATAATCCGATATGGCACTATAAATAGAAATCAAATGCTATTTATTTCAAATTAAAACACCAGAGTTCGCAGTCAAACATTCATTAGCCAATATGGATATCACTGGATAAAAACTTCATATCCTTCGACTTAACAGGAGACGGGCTTTGGTATTCGTCCAGTTTAAAGCGAGCAAACAAGGAAAATTGATAATATTTTTTAGCACTCCTTTAAGTTTTGACATGATTTTTAAAATTTAAAAATTGGAATGTGCAAGAGCTTGGTTATGTCAGATTAAGAGATTACATTAACAAATTTCGCGTGTTAATTTGTTTGTTAAACACATTTCATTAGTTAACTACTTTGTCTATTACAACTTAGATAAATTTTTAGATAAAGCCAAGGCTTTCGAGGTCATCCCCACCACTTTTATACTTAACTAATGTCTTTCGTGCTACCAAAGCGAACAAAGGATAATAATGTGATTACATAAAATTAATAAGAATGTGACTCTCGTTTTGTAAACATTAATACAATTTAGGTTAATTACCAAATACATTAAAGTAATTTACGAAACGAAGTATTGACGAGATTACAAACAAAGTTTCAAAGGTCAAGAGCTGACATTCACAAGTTAAACAACATAAAATAAATAAACTAAAAATAAAAACTACAACACTATTTTTTTTCTCGCTGGAAAACGCGTTTACGCGTTTCCCCCACGTGAAGCTTACACACGGCATACCCACTAGAAAACCAGCTGTATCCTCTCCGTCTGGTCGGGGGGCGCCACGGGATTGCTTGCGCATGCTACCGTGACAAAGCTACAGTACTTTATATCAAAGAATAAGAGTCAAATCAATTTAATAACATACTTTACACAAGTGGTTTCGTCATTTTTCATGGTAAATGAAATTTAAACCTACCACCAGTTCGGATAGTAATTTCTACCGAAAAAAAAACCGGCAAGAAACTCGCTAATTATCCTTTTACAACAATCATATCCAGTAATAATCTTAATCATATACATTTATAGAACAATGGCGAAAGAATTGTAGATTAATAATAATTTACGGAAATACATAAATTATGTTATTTATCTAAGAATGTTTTTTTTTTGTTTTGAAAATTAAGCTGTACGTCGAAAAGCTTTTACCTCATTTTTTCAATAAAATATTTTTGTATCATATTATAGCGACGTAAAAATTGCTTTACTCATTCCATACAGACAATGAACACTACTGCGCTTAAGATAAAAAAATGACGAGTGTATCTAGTTCATGGCTAACGCATACGTGACAAATTTGAACATTCCACTTTCAAGTTACAGCGTATTTAATTAAAAATAACTGTGACAATCTGAATATTTTGTAGAATATAGATAATGCTTGCAACACAGGAAACAGTACGAGAATGTCTCTTATAACTATGATTATATATTTCCTTCCACTATAATTAAACAGTAATTATATTACGCGAACGTTAACTCCTATATATTATGTCGAAAGATATATCTTTAAATGCATTTACAACGATTTTCATATAAAGATCATTTGGTAAGCGACTTAGGCATTAAAAGAAACAGCTGTGAATGTCCTACTGCTGGACATAGGCCTTTTTCTTTTTGAGAAGGGTAGGAACTTATTCAAAATGCTTTAAAGAGTAATAACTTTTGTCTTGGCATAAATAATATATATTGAAAAGCTGCCAACTACATACTACTACTTCCATTATGAACTTCATGAATCAATTGTAATCAATTTAAATAATTTGAATAGAATGTATTTTAGTAATTTTCGGATTTCATCGAAAGGAACATCCTATAACGTTACCAATATTATTAAATTCGTACTTTATTATTGTCGCCTACAAATATTGCACTGACGTGTCTCTTTTCCTTTTGAGGTCGAGGTTTTAGAGCTTATACCACCATGCTGCTCCAATGCGGGATACACATGCGGCAGATTTACATTTGACACAGTGTTTTTCTTTATTGCTTAGCATGAGATGAATTATAAACACGAATTAAGCGAATGATATATTAGAGACACTTAACCGGATTTGATTCACCTTCAGTTAAGATTCATGTGGTCTAACACTGGGCTGTCTTGTTTCTCAATATAAATGTAAAATATAGTCTACCTCATCCGTGACGTAACTGGAAGCCCAGTTTTGGTTAAAAACTGGTTAAGTATTTCTCAGTAGCAAACCAAAGTTACGAAGAGCATTTCACACATTTCCATTTCTCGAAAAGTATGCAAAGCAGCTACTTCTGCGTCTGATCTTGTCGGATTGGGAATCTGAATTAATCTCATACCTCTTGTGGATGATAGTCTTTGTGATGAGGTATTTTTGTCATTATATTATATGTATGTATACGACAAACAATATAGCATATAATACCTGCTCCATAAAAGTACGGATTGTCATTGCCAATTTTCATTGTGATCAGTCAAACAGTGTCGAGGTGTATTAATCTTAAACAGATATACCGCTATATGTATTTATAAGATTACTAAAAGTCTTTTATATAGAATTACTAATATTCTTTTTTTTATATTTTATTGTTACAGTAATCTAAAATAATACTATCAAGTATAAAAGCTTTATTTTCAGTTTTAAACAAAATGTGAATCAGTTCTGTTCAGTACTTTTAGTAAAAGTAAAATGAAATCACAAACTTTTAAATATCGGGCCTCTCTTTGACCTCAGCCTACTTAAATAAATTACTACGCACAACGAATTCGAATTTCACATTGGTATTAGGCATACAAAATTTGATATCGCCAAACACTTAATACAAAACATTAAATGTTTATTAAATGAAAATGCAAGCAATAATAGATCTTTAGTTAAATATATTACGAAATAAAATACGTTAACATGCTTGCAGCTAAATGTAGACAACAATTCCTGGACCTGAGTCAAGGATTATGCACTAATAGTATAGAATATTTCTTGATAAGAAATGCATCAATTTAATTAGAAAATACATCCAACAATTTATTTATCAAGAACGTATATTTGTTTACTAAAAAGGTTAACCTAGTGTTTTTTAAAAAGTTTATTAATTTAACATGTAATTGATAATAAGTTGGTTATCGGTCATTACAATCTTATAAAATTAAAATAATAATAATATAATAAAAAATCATCACTCATTAACCTATACCTAATATAATATGTGTAATGTAAATTATTATCACTGATTTCTCTCATTCTGTCATCATTGATTTGACATTCGAACGAAGAAGACACAGCATTGTTTAACGCCCTAAACAATATTTAAAAACGAACCCGAAATGTAATAATCTAATGGAATTAATATAAATTAAAAGGACTAATTACTAGGACTAATGACCATGTGGTAATTTACCCGTTAATGATTTCTACAAATTCATACAATTCTTAGAAACTATATTACTGGTTACAAATGTAGACAATCACCACTGAGTTTTCGGCTTAATTTGTCTTCAACATCTCGTGTTCAACGGTGAAGAAAAGCTTTATAAAAGGCCTGTATGTCGCAGGTAAAATTTGGACACATATAATGATATATCTGAAGGAAGTAGCGTGGTCCTAACTATTTAACTTAAAACCTCTCCTTAATTGATCTTTGTTTGTCGTTTGAAGATTAACTCGCGTTTATTTTATCACTTTATACAATTCTTCTATGGTTCATAATCATTTTTAATATAAATATATAAGAATTATAAAAAAAGTTTGTTTTTGAATATTTCTTAAAATAGACTTTTTATTTTACGGAAACATATGACATCAATTCACTTTAATTGGTCAGACAGACATTTACATTACCTGGATTATATTATTACCGTTATAATATATCTTACAGATATAATGGTTTCGTGCAATTACATAAATTGGCAAAATATCAAATACATCTTATAATATTAACTCTAATTAGCCAAACAGAAACGTCCATGAATCATATCAATTCGTAAATCAAATTTTCTGCGATTGCAAGATTTCCGAACGAATAAATGAGATATTATGTTTTCGAATATAATGAATCGTATATTTATATCTTTATAGGGACATCCGTCTGATTTGATATATGCGTCTGTTCGTGATACACTCGCTTTATAAATAAATCGAATACAAACAATATTATGCTCTGTTTACTTGCTCATATAGGACAGTGAGACAATGGCGTCTGTATCGCCGTCTGGTACGCATAACGGAACTATGTTCCCAAAACGGCCTTCCATTATTTTAAAAGCTTTGGACTGCGTTGAGATTTGAGCTATTTTTATATTATTTACAGTAAAGCTATCCTTTTCTACTCTATCAAAATACTCTTTGAATTTTTAAACGTTATATTACATTAAAAGTATAATATCTTTCGTTATCTTTGATATTATTCGTATTACTTTCAAAAAAGGCTTATTATAAATATTTTGTAATTTTACATTCTTAAACTAGGTCAGTGTTCGTATTATAATTCCAAATATAGGTGACACTGAATAATTTCAGAAACGACGCCTTTATAGTTTGTTTTGATAATAAACATCATACAATGTTACGCTTCGTAAACATATTAAATCAACTGATTATTGGAACGATTTTCAGCATTAGCTGCCAATGTTGAGTGTTTTATATTGTTCCTATTGTTGATGTATTGAAGTCACCTTAGATAACCATTTTAGTTTTAAATAACAACACAAGAATGCGGTACCTAAACTATATAAAAATAATTATTCAAACTTATCTTGTTATAAATAAATATAGGAAAAATTCAGTGTAAAGTACCTTCAAGTCCCTTTGATCGAATTTTGACTTCTATGGGTAATCTTAAAAACTATTCATCTGCGAAAGGGATATTTTAATTCACAAATATGGGGGCAAACACAGTCACTCTTTAAATCCGAAGGGGCGACAGTTCGATTCGATCAGAGTGAGACCAGGCCCAGGATAACGGCTTTACGTGTATATCTTACCCACCGATTTCCTAACTCCGGGTTTCTACTGAATTTTTGAAACGAAAAACCTAACAATTGTTATTGTTCGGATACAGGATATGAATGAAGTACCTAGGATCTGCAGAGACTTAAGCAAACAGCAGTCGAATTTGATTAACGTAACCATTCAGCATTTTTTAATAAACCACACATTAAATCCACAACAATAAAAAAAAAAACTCTACATAAAATAATCAAGATCATTCAAAACGCCAACCCAAACCAACCCGCATTGGAGCAGCGTGGTGGAATTAGCTCCAAACCTTCTCCTCAAAATGAGGAGAGGAGGCCTTTAGCCCAGCAGTGGGACATTCACAGGCTGTTTCGATTCGGTTATTCAAAACGCCAACACACTAGGACTTGTCAGGATCCCAGGTAAAAACAGAAAGGTAGGCAGACAATGTACCCTATAAAAAAATCACTTCACGGCCGCCGTTCTGTAAACAATAGTCGTGGGTAATATTATATGCAGTCGCATGCCTCGAGTATTTTTAGATTAGCATTATTTACGACGATGCGATGCATCTTGATCTAGCAGATAGTTATCTGTATTTTTACCTAACTACAACACAATACAGGCACGGTCCTGTTATTGTTGTACTGTAATAAAGTTTCAAGTTCGAATATGAGTACAACATTTACGATTCTGATTTGTAACGTTTGAATGAAATGTCACGCGGTCACTTGTACTTTACAATTTTTGATGTTTGTGAAAATTACGTCATATATCGTCATTTCTCAATGGCCAACCTGAGAGTATTACAAATAAGGATTGAATTATGTAAATAAAAGATATACGATGAAAGGAAATTGCTTTATTATACAGTCATAATTTTATTTTATCGTGAACACGTGTTAACATCGTTTCAGTTTTTTAACCTAATTCATTATTTTTGTCAAACCACGAGCTTATGAATGACTTTTATGTTATTATTGACGTCAATGCGTTCGACTGACGTCCATTGCATTAAATGTATTTGTGGGAATTTCGTTGAAGCTACAGAATTTCAACAATAAGGAAAAACGTGGTTATGTATATTATATCGCGCAGGAAGTTAATTTTCAAATACAAAACTACAACAATGGAAACGTTATTTTAACCTATAATTACATTATTGTTTAATTTTTATTTGTATTATAAGTTATATATGTATGGATAAAAATTAAGAATTTTTATCGGGTATAAGTACAAAGAATCTAATATTCGTTTTAAAAGGCACACAGGCGTACTAGTTAAGTTAGCTGTAGTCACTTGTTTATTCAATTGTCAAACCGGAACATAATATTCTGGGTTTTTTATATCGTCCAATACCAATACAATATCAAATGACGAACAATAAGAATGATCTGTGAAGTGTAAAGGCGTCGGCGCCGGCGCATGTCTCATTCTTCACCGCTAGCGGCGACGACGCATGTCTTAATTATTATTATTGTAATTAAATTTTATATATACTTTTGTTCGCACCATTTTAACAGCTTAGGTAAAAATTTTATTTAATTTACCTACTTATCAAACATCCTTCCTGCAGGTTCGCCACTTATATCAAAATACACCAATTTTTGCGTTTAATTATATAAGTAGGATAAAGTCGGGTGTGCATACTTATAGTAACAATAATGCCCCACTTATTGCGTCGGCGGATAAATATGTAATAGTTGAGTACAGCAATTTCATATTGGAAATCTGCTTAACACAAATTCCTATACAGGTTTCCTTGCTTCCATTAACTAACTGTCTATCTCGCTCTGCCTCGACAGTTACACGATGACTATTCGTTTAAATGTAAATTTTACTAGATAACAATCTGTTTATTCGGTCGTTCGTAAACCTACACACAAAATTATAATAAAAATACACTTTATTTAAGAAGGCTCTTTAATGAACTTATGCATCGTCATTTTACAAGGTTATATTAAACGTAATATAAAGCAACAATCAGAATGTAATGTTCAGAATGTAAATACATTGAGAGGAACTATTAACATACTAAGTACTTACGGGTTCCCCTCAATAAAATGACATACGTATATCCTGTATGAAAACCAACAAAATATGTCATTGATATTAAAAAGAAACATTAATTTTATTTTAACTTAATGGTTTTTTTAACATAAGATTCAAATGCATTCAGTGATGAAAATATAGCTATAGAATATTCTAGAAACGGAATACCTTGCCCCATGAAGGATTTGCAAACTCAGAAATTTGGTGTTTATAATTTATATTTACTTTTTTGTATTTTTTTATGTTATACGTAGGCAGACAAATGTAGACTGTAGGTAGACAGGCAAATGAGCCATCTGATGTTAAGTGGTCTCCACCCTGTTTATTTCCCATGTCTTTTTTGACAGTTCTTCGCGGTAGAATCTACCATACGAACCGGAAGTTTTACATTTAGTTTATAGTATATATGTTCAATCAGAAGTGCTTTTAAGAGCCTACTTGAATATAATATATACTGATTTTTACAAATGTTGTATTTGAAAACTGGTTTTAGTCTACAAAAATAAAATATTCACTCTAGGTTAAGATTAGTTACAATATATAAGATACCGCAACACGGTCACGTTTGACTGCACAAACTGGTTTGTACCAGTTAACGAGAAGTGATACTTAAGCTTGTCGGATTAAGGTATGGTAAATAGCTTTTATGCTTCTGGAGATTCTCTCTTGATATACTTATTTTTGTACATACTACAATTATAATTGGACCATTGAGACTTGAAAGTCAAAGAGCGAAGATGTGGTATTATTTGCAATTGTATCTGAAATCTATCAGAAAAATCTAAGATAGGATTTTATATGGTTTCCATTTTTTTTTATAGTATAGGTAGGCGGACGAGCGACGAGCCACCTGATGGTAATTGGTCACCAACGCCCATAGACAATGGCATTGTAATAAATGTTAACCATCGCTTACATCACCAATGCGCCACCAACCTTGGGAACTAAGATGTTATGTCCCTTGTTATGTTGTTAAACCGGAACACAACGATACCAAGTACTGCTGTTTTGCTGTAGAATATCTAATGAGTGAGTGGTACCCAACCAGACGAGCTTGCACATAGCCCTACCAGTGAATTACACTGTATGTATATACCACAATATATGTACATTTTTTTTAAATAATGAAATTTGGTTTCAAACTTATCTCACTCAAATGTGTATAGAACAAATGCTTTTGACACATTTCGATTAGCAATTCATTAGTTGTTGATTCATTCGTTCGTGGTATTCTTAAGAAACGTTCGTTATATTTGAAATGCTAATAAAAAAGTTAATCATTAATTCTAATTCATGTACCATAGGCTATGTATCACATCGTTACCACAAAACAATTCCACTTTACGCTACTCTATAAATCTCATACTACCATTACCACTAAGTACCGTATCAGATTCCTTGAAATAGAGCCGCGGCACAATTAAATTGTTAAACAGTGAGGAGAAACTTGTCACGTCTATTTATAATCAAAATAAGCATTGGATTGCATCAGTTATATATAGAATGAGCTTCGTCGTGACTGCGTAGATGACTACGGAACAGCTTACTGACTGTCCCCTTATGTCTGTGTCATCTGAAATCATCAAAAAATATGGAATGACAAAAACATACAACAATATTTCATCCAAACGCCAGGCGGGCTAGAATTGATGTATGTATAGCGGTAGGATGGGTTATGTAGTCGGAGTTGAACGTACAGGGCTATATTTTTATGTATATAATTTTCGCCTTCCGATAAAGATTTATTCTATTTTATATTTATGTATTGATTTAATTCTAGCCTGCCTCATTAGCAGTCTTAAAACTAAGAGTGCTTACATAACCGTATCTCAAAAAGCACATAAATCCGTTGGTCCAGCGCCTGAATTTCTGTAAGTCGTGTCAGATTTACTTCTGAGTCCACTTGCGCCTGCGCATACGTCTGCGCCTGCGCATGCTCATTTTTAGAAATCAATCATAATTAACATATAAACTTTTAAAAATATATTACACATCAGATATCATAAAGCAAATTTCAATTTAACACGATCCAACTTGAATCATAAAAAATTCGAAACGAATCATATTCCAACTTTGAATGCCTGTTAAAAATAAATTAATATACAAGAATTATTCAATTAAACAACCGTTGTATGTTAGATAGAATTAATGATTGCGTGCGGGTATATGTATTTGTGTATTGCTTGTTTTTTCATGTTTATTACATGAAAAAATAATCATTATTTACGCTGTCAATGCGTCAAACATAGGACTTAGTAAATTCTTGGCATAGTTTACATAGTTTGTTAGTTAGTGATAACTAACAAAATAAAATATAGAGTTCAAATTTTAAAAGGTATTTCCTGAAGGTATGTTAGGTCTCCCAAAGTACTCCAATTTAACAAACATTTTTAAAATTCTGTTTTGATTGTAATATTTGAATATATTTCACTGATTATGTAAATAGTTTTCTTTGAGGAAGCATTTTGTCTGCTTGCGGCTATAATTCGTTTTTGTTTATCGATTACCCCAGAACGGTGAAAGTACCCCGAGCTGTTTGTGATTTCGATAGTAAATTCTGCCTCTGATTGAGATAATGTTCGCTATAAATTTCAATTTATTTCTATTGCTATTTCAATTTATGGATTTATAATCATTGGTAGTCGTATATATTATTGTAGTAGTACGGATT